>NC_088409.1:2660868-2695589 GCF_034236695.1 Oncorhynchus nerka | reverse complement strand
GAGAAGGAGAGAGAGAATGGCTGGTCTACTGTCTGGAGGGAGAGATAGAGGGAGAGGGGCTGGCTGGTCTACTGTCTGGAGGGAGAGAGGGAGAGGGGCTGGCTGGTCTACTGTCTGGAGGGAGAGAGAGGAGAGGAGAGAGGGGCTGGCTGGTCTACTGTCTGGAGGGAGAGAGTGAAAGAGAGGGGCTGGCTGGTCAACTGTCTGGAGGGAGAGAGAGGAGAGAGGGGCTGGCTGGTCTACTGTCTGGAGGGAGAGAGAGGAGAGGGGCTGGCTGGTCTACTGTCTGGAGGGAGAGAGAGAAGGAGAGAGGCTGGCTGGTCTACTGTCTGGAGAGAGAGAGAGAGGAGAGAGGGGCTGGCTGGTCTACTGTCTGGAGAGGGAGAGAGAGGAGAGGGGCTGGCTGGTCAACTGTCTGGAGGGAGAGAGGCTGGCTGGTCTACTGTCTGGAGAGAGAGAGAGAAGAGAGAGGCTGGCTGGTCTACTGTCTGGAGAGAGAGAGAGAGAGAGAGGAGAGAGACTGGCTGGTCTACTGTCTGGAGGGAGAGAGAGGAGAGGGGCTGGCTGGTCTACTGTCTGGAGGGAGAGAGAGAAGGAGAGGGGCTGGCTGGTCTACTGTCTGGAGGGAGAGATAGAGGGAGAGGGGCTGGCTGGTCTACTGTCTGGAGGAGAGAGAGAGAGAGGGGCTGGCTGGTCTACTGTCTGGAGGGAGAGGGGCTGGCTGGTCTACTGTCTGGAGGGAGAGAGAGGAGAGGGGCTGGCTGGTCTACTGTCTGGAGAGAGAGAGAGGAGAGAGGGGCTGGCTGGTCTACTGTCTGGAGGGAGAGAGAGGAGAGGGGCTGGCTGGTCTACTGTCTGGAGGGAGAGAGAGGAGAGGGGCTGGCTGGTCTACTGTCTGGAGGAGAGAGAGAAGGAGAGGGGCTGGCTGGTCTACTGTCTGGAGGGAGAGAGAGAAGGAGAGGGGCTGGCTGGTCTACTGTCTGGAGGGAGAGAGAGAAGGAGAGGGGCTGGCTGGTCTACTGTCTGGAGGGAGAGAGAGGAGAGGGGCTGGCTGGTCTACTGTCTGGAGGGAGAGAGAGGGAGAGGGGCTGGCTGGTCTACTGTCTGGAGGGAGAGAGAGGAGAGGGGCTGGCTGGTCTACTGTCTGGAGGGAGAGAGAGGAGAGGGGCTGGCTGGTCTACTGTCTGGAGGGAGAGAGAGAAGGAGAGGGGCTGGCTGGTCTACTGTCTGGAGGGAGAGAGAGAAGGAGAGGGGCTGGCTGGTCTACTGTCTGGAGGAGAGAGAGAAGGAGAGGGGCTGGCTGGTCTACTGTCTGGAGAGAGAGAGAGAGAGGAGAGGGGCTGGCTGGTCTACTGTCTGGAGGGAGAGAGAGGAGAGGGGCTGGCTGGTCTACTGTCTGGAGGAGGAGAGAGGGGCTGGCTGGTCTACTGTCTGGAGGGAGAGAGAGAAGGAGAGGGGCTGGCTGGTCTACTGTCTGGAGGGAGAGAGAGGAGAGGGGCTGGCTGGTCTACTGTCTGGAGGGAGAGAGAGAAGGAGAGGGGCTGGCTGGTCTACTGTCTGGAGGGAGAGAGAGGAGAGGGGCTGGCTGGTCAACTGTCTGGAGGGAGAGAGTGAAAGAGAGGGGCTGGCTGGTCAACTGTCTGGAGGGAGAGAGAGGAGAGGAGAGAGGGGCTGGCTGGTCTACTGTCTGGAGGGGAGAGAGGAAAGAGAGGGGCTGGCTGGTCAACTGTCTGGAGGGAGAGAGAGAGGAGAGAGGGGCCACGGCCTACTGTCTGAGGGAGAGAGGAGGGGCTGGCTGGTCTACTGTCTGGAGGGAGAGAGAGAAGGAGAGAGGCTGGTTGGTCTACTGTCTGGAGAGAGAGAGAGAGGAGAGAGGGGCTGGCTGGTCTATTGTCTGAGAGAGGAGAGAGAGAGAGGGGCTGGCTGGTCAACTGTCTGGAGAGGAGAGAGGCTGGCTGGTCTACTGTCTGGAGAGAGAGAGAGAAGAGAGAGGCTGGCTGGTCTACTGTCTGGAGAGAGAGAGAGAGAGAGAGAGAGGAGAGAGACTGGCTGGTCTACTGTCTGGAGAGAGGAGAGAGGGGCTGGCTGGTCTACTATCTGGAGGGAGAGAGAGGAGAGGGGCTGGCTGGTCTACTGTCTGGAGGGAGAGAGGAGAGGCTATTGGTCTACTGTCTGGAGTGAGAGATAGAGGGAGGGCTGGCTGGTTCACTGTCTGGAGGGAGAGAGAGGAGAGGGGCTGGCTTACCTACTGGGTCTTGAGGGGAGAGAGGAGAGGCTGGCTGGTCTACTGTCTGGAGGGAGAGAGAGAAGGAGAGGGGCTGGCTGGTCTACTGTCTGGAGGGGAGAGCGAGAAGGAGAGGGGCTGGCTGGTCTAATGTCTGGAGGGAGAGAGTGAAAGAGAGGGGCTGGCTGGTCTACTGTCTGGAGAGAGAGAGTGAAAGAGAGGGGCTGGCTGGTCTACTGTCCGGAGGGAGAGAGACTGGCTGGTCTACTGTCTGGAGGGAGAGAGAGGAGAGGGGCTGGCTGGTCTACTGTCTGGAGGGAGAGAGAGAAGGAGAGGGGCTGGCTGGTCTTACTGTCGGGAGGGGAGGAGGGAGGGAGGAGGGAGAGAGAGAGAGAGAAAGAGAGAGAGAGAGAGAGAGAGAGGGAGAGAGGGAGAGAGGGAGAGAGGGAGGGAGGGAGAGAGAGAGAGAGAGAGAGAGAGGGAGAGAGGGAGAGAGAAACAAACCCAATTTTGATAAACTCCCATATCTACTGGGTGAAATACCACAGTGTGCCATCACAGCAGCAAGATGTGTGACCTGTTGCCACGAGAAAAGGTCAACCAGTGAAGAACAAACACCATTGTAAATACAACCCATATTTATGCTTATTTATTTTCACATCATTGCAACACTGTATAAAGACATAATATGACATTTGTAATGTCTTTATTCTTTTGGAACTTCTGTGACTGTAATATTTACTGTTCATTTTTATGGTTTATTTCACTTTTGTTTATTTTCTACTTCACTTGCTTTTGCAATGTTAACATAGGTTTCCCATGTCAAGCCAACAGTTTTTCCCTTGAATTAAAATTGAATTGAGAGCAGTGCTCAGGGGAGTCGGGGCCACAAAGGGGGCCACAAAGTAGGTGAGGATGGCTGAGGGGACGGTCACCCTGTCCTTAAGTTGGATCAGTCAAAAACACCTGAAACAATCTAGAGCCTTCAACGTTATGCTTCATTCTATGTTTTTAAATCCGTGTATTTTTCTGCATGTCTCAGCATACCTCTTGAGCTGTCTGTATCCACCTGGCGTGTGGTTCTGGTTTTCAAGCAACACGCCCCTCTGCATCTCTGCTCCAATCTGCAAAAACACTGAATGGAATGGGAGTCTTGTTCACTACATTCACCTGTTGCTTGTTTTTCTAAAGTCCACCAACCTGGCCAGCATTACATTACATTTACATTTAAGTCATTTAGCAGACGCTCTTATCCAGAGCGACTTACAAATTGGTGCTTTCACCTTATGACATCCAGTGGAACAGCCACTTTACAATAGTGCATCTAAATCTTTAAGGGGTGAGAGGGATTACTTTATCCTATCCAGTATTCCCTTAAAGAGGTGGGGTTTCAGGTGTCTCCGGAAGGTGGTGATTGGCTCCGCTGTCCTGGCCGTGAGGGAGTTTGTTCCACCATTGGGGGGCCAGAGCAGCGAACAGTTTTGACTGGGCTGAGCGGGAACTGTACTTCCTCAGTGGTAGGAGGCGAGCAGGCCAGAGGTGGATGAACGCAGTGCCCTTTGTTTGGGTGTAGGGCCTGACTCAGAGCCTGGAGGTACTGAGGTGCCGTTCCTCCTCACAGCCCGTAGGCAAGCACCATGGTCTTGTAGCGGATGCGAGCCTAACTGAAGCCAGTGGAGAGAGCGGAGGAGCGGGGTGACGGAGAGAACTTGGGAAGGTTGAACACCAGACGGGCTGCGGCGTTCTGGATGAGTTGTAGGGGCTTAATGGCACAGGCAGGGAGCCCAGCCACAGCGAGTTGCAGTAATCCAGACGGAGATGACAAGTGCCTGGATTAGACCTGCGCCGCCTCCTGTGTGAGGCAGGGTCGTACTCTGCGGATGTTGTAGAGTATGAACCTACAGGAACGGGCCACCGCCTTGATGTTATTTGAGAACGACAGGGTGTTGTCCAGGATCACGCCAAGGTTCTTAGCGCTCTGGGACGAGGACACAGTGGAGTTGTCAACCGTGATGGCGAGATCATGGAACGGGCAGTCCTTCCAGCAGGCGTGCCGGATAAAATACTTCCACAAGATAATATACTTAGACAAGATAATATGGTTAGACAAGATAATATAGTTAGACAAGATAATATAGTTAGACAAGATAATATAGTTAGACAAGATAATATAGTTAGACAAGAAAAAATACTTCCACAAGATAATATAGTTAGACAAGATAAAATACTTCCACAAGATAATATAGTTAGACAAGATAAAATACTTCGACAAGATAATATGGTTAGACAAGATAATATAGTTAGACAAGATAAAATACTTCCACAAGATAATATAGTTAGACAAGATAATATAGTTCGACAAGATAATATGGTTAGACAAGATAATATAGTTCGACAAGATAATATAGTTAGACAAGATAAAATACTTCCACAAGATAATATAGTTCGACAAGATAATATAGTTCGACAAGATAATATAGTTCGACAAGATAAAATACTTCCACAAGATAATATAGTTCGACAAGATAATATAGTTCGACAAGATAATATAGTTAGACAAGATAAAATACTTCCACAAGATAATATAGTTAGACAAGATAATATGGTTAGACAAGATAATATGGTTAGACAAGATAATATAGTTAGACAAGTTAAAATACTTCGACAAGATAATATAGTTAGACAAGATAATATAGTTAGACAAGATATGGTTAGACAAGCTAGCCTGAAATGGCTTCTTCAAATCGAGCTTTATTTATACAGCATATTTCAGATATGTAATGCAACACAATGTGTTTCAGGAGAGAGAGGTGGTAGTAGTAGTAGTATCAGTAGTAGTAGTATTAGTAGCAGTTGTAGTAGTAGCAGTGGCAGCGGCAGCAGCAACAGCAGCAGCAGCGGCAGTAGCACCAGCAGCAGCAGTGGCAGCAGCAGCAGCATCAGCGGCAGCAGCAGCAGCTGCAGCAGCGGCAGCAGCAGCACAGCAGCAGCAGTGGCAGCAGCAGCACCAGCAGGCAGCAGTAGCAGCAGCAGCATGCAGCAACATCAGCAGCAGCAGCAGCAGCAGCGGCAGTAGCAGTAGCAGTGGTGGCAGCAGCAGCAGCAGCAGTAGCCAGAATTGGTAGCAGTAATCAGCACAGTGCAGCAGCACCAGCAGCAGCAGCACCTGCACACATAATCAGCAGTAGCAGCAAGCAGCAGCAGCAGAGCAGCGGCAGCAGCACTCAGCAGCAGCAGCAGCAATCAGCAGCAGCAGCAGCAGCACTCAGCAGCAGGCAGCAGCAGCCAGCAGTGGCAGCAGCACAGCGTAGGCAGCAGCAGTCAGCAGCAGCAGCAGCAGCAGCAGCAGCATGGCAGCAGCAGCAGCAGTGGCAGCAGCACCAGCAGCAGCGGCAGCAGCGTTAATCAGCAGGCAGCAGCAGCAGCAGCTGCAGCAGCACCAGCAGCAGCAGCAGCAGCAGCAGCAGCAGCAGCAGCAGCGGCAGCAGCGGCAGCAGCAGTACCAGCAATACCAGGCAGCAGCAGTAGCAGCAGCTGCAGCAGCAGCAGCAGCAGCAGCAGCAGTGGCAGCAGCAGCAATAGTAAAAGTGGCAGCAGCAGTGGCAGCAGCAGCAGCAGCAGCAGCAGTGGCAGTAGTAATAGTAAAAGTGGTAGCAGCAGCAGTGGTGGTAGTAGTGATAGGGCAGCAGCAGCAGCAGGCAGCAGCACCAGGCACCAGCAGCAGCAGAGCGGCGGCAGTATGACAGCAGCAGCAGCAATGCAGCAGCAGCAGCAGCAGCAGCACCAGCAGCAGCAGCAGCAGCAGCTGGCAGCATCAGCAGCAGCAGCAGCACCAGCAGCAGCGGCAGTAGCAGCCGCCAGGTAGCAGCAGCATTAGTAGCAGCAGCATTAGCAGCGTTGCTTCGCAGCAATCGTTACTCAGCAGCAGCAGCAGCAGTAATCAGTACACTCAGCATCAGTAGCAGCAGTAATCAGCAGCAGCAGCACAGTAATCAGCAGGCAGCGTTGCAGCAGCAGCAGCAGCTGTATCAGCAGCAGTAGCAGCTGCAGCAGCAGCAGTCCAGCATACAGTGGCAAGTAGCAGCAGTAGCAGCAGCAGCAGTAGTACCAGTGTCAGCAGTAGCAGCAGCAGCAGAAAGAGAAAAGTAGTAGTAGTAGCATAGCAGTAGAATGTCACCAGCAGCCCCAGTAGTAGTAGTGTCCGCAGTAGCAGCAGTTAGTAGTAGTAGTGTCAGTAGTAGTAGTAGTAGCAGTAGTAGTAGTAGTGTCAGTAGTAGTAGTAGTAGTGTCAGTAGTAGTAGTAGCAGTATTAGCTGTTACTACTCTCTTTACCAGTGAGTCTGTCTACAGGTGTTACTACTCTCTTTACCAGTGAGTCTGTCTACAGGTGTTGCTACTCTCTTTACCAGTGAGTCTGTCTACAGGTCTTACTACTCTCTTTACCAGTGAGTCTGTCTACAGGTCTTACTACTCTCTTTACCAGTGAGTCTGTCTACAGGTGTTGCTACTCTCTTTACCAGTGAGTCTGTCTACAGGTGTTGCTACTCTCTTTACCAGTGAGTCTGTCTACAGGTGTTGCTACTCTCTTTACCCGTGAGTCTGTCTACAGGTATACTACTCTCTTTACCAGTGAGTCTGTCTACAGGTGTTACTACTCTCTTTACCAGTGAGTCTGTCTACAGGTGTTACTACTCTCTTTACCAGTGAGTCTGTCTACAGGTGTTACTACTCTCTTTACCAGTGAGTCTGTCTACAGGTGTTACTACTCTCTTTACCAGTGAGTCTGTCTACAGGTGTTACTACTCTCTTTACCAGTGAGTCTGTCTACAGGTGTTACTACTCTCTTTACCAGTGAGTCTGTCTACAGGTGTTGCTACTTCTCTTTACCAGTGAGTCTGTCTACAGGTGTTACTTACTCTCTTTCCAGTGAGTCTGTCACAGGTGTTACTACTCTTTACCAGTGAGTCTGTCACAGGTGTTACTACTCTCTTTACCAGTGAGTCTGTCTACAGGTGTTGCTACTCTCTTTACCAGTGAGTCTGTCTACAGGTGTTGCTACTCTTTACCAGTGAGTCTGTCTACAGGTGTTACTACTCTCTTTACCAGTGAGTCTGTCTACAGGTGTTGCTACTCTCTTTACCAGTGAGTCTGTCTACAGGTGTTGCTACTCTCTTTACCAGTGAGTCTGTCTACAGGTGTTACTACTCTCTTTACCAGTGAGTCTGTCTACAGGTATACTACTCTCTTTACCAGTGAGTCTGTCTACAGGTGTTGCTACTCTCTTTACCAGTGAGTCTGTCTACAGGTGTTGCTACTCTCTTTACCAGTGAGTCTGTCTACAGGTGTTACTACTCTCTTTACCAGTGAGTCTGTCTACAGGTATACTACTCTCTTTACCAGTGAGTCTGTCTACAGGTGTTGCTACTCTCGTTGTAGGATATCTCCTCTGTAGCTGTCTATTAGATACAGAGACAGAGATCAGTCTTAGTTTATGAAGAGGGTCAGTCTTAGTTCATGAAGAGGGTCAGTCTTAGTTCATGAAGAGGGTCAGTCTTAGTTCATGAAGAGGGTCCGTCTTAGTTCATGGAGAGAAGAGGGTCAGTCTTAGTTCATGAAGAGGGTCCGTCTTAGTTCATGAAGAGGGTCAGTCTTAGTTAATGGAGAGAAGAGGGTCAGTCTTAGTTCATGAAGAGGGTCCGTCTTAGTTCATGGAGAGAAGAGGGTCAGTCTTAGTTAATGGAGAGAAGAGGGTCCGTCTTAGTTAATGGAGAGAAGAGGGTCCGTCTTAGTTCTTGAAGAGGGTCAGTCTTAGTTCATGAAGAGGGTCAGTCTTAGTTCATGAAGAGGGTCAGTCTTAGTTCATGAAGAGGGTCAGTCTTAGTTTATGAAGAGAAGAGGGTCAGTCTTAGTTTATGAAGAGAAGAGGGTCAGTCTTAGTTTATGAAGAGAAGAGGGTCAGTCTTAGTTCATGAAGAGGGTCAGTCTTAGTTCATGAAGAGGGTCAGTCTTAGTTCATGGAGAGAAGAGGATCAGTCTTAGTTCATGAAGAGGGTCAGTCTTAGTTCATGAAGAGGGTCAGTCTTAGTTAATGGAGAGAAGAGGGTCAGTCTTAGTTCATGAAGAGAAGAGGGTCAGTCTTAGTTCATGAAGAGGGTCCGTCTTAGTTAATGGAGAGAAGAGGGTCAGTCTTAGTTAATGGAGAGAAGAGGGTCCGTCTTAGTTAATGGAGAGAAGAGGGTCAGTCTTAGTTCATGGAGAGAAGAGGGTCCGTCTTAGTTAATGGAGAGAAGAGGGTCAGTCTTAGTTAATGGAGAGAAGAGGGTCAGTCTTAGTTAATGGAGAGAAGAGGGTCAGTCTTAGTTCATGGAGAGAAGAGGGTCAGTCTTAGTTCATGGAGAGAAGAGTGTCAGTCTTAGTTCATGAAGAGGGTCAGTCTTAGTTCATGAAGAGGGTCAGTCTTAGTTCATGGAGAGAAGAGGGTCAGTCTTAGTTCATGAAGAGGGTCAGTCTTAGTTCATGAAGAGAATAGGGTCAGTCTTAGTTCATGGAGAGAAGAGGGTCAGCCTTAGTTCATGAAGAGGGTCAGTCTTAGTTCATGAAGAGAAGAGGGTCAGTCTTAGTTCATGAAGAGAAGAGGGTCAATCTTAGTCTGGCGGAGAAGAAGAGGTCAGTCTTAGTTCATGAAGAGGGTCAGTCTTAGTTCATGAAGAGAAGAGGGTCAGTCTTAGTTCCTGAAGAGAAGAGGGTCAGTCTGTAGTGGTCCTGTGTGTAGTGGTCCTGTCTATAGTGGTCTTTAGTGGTCCTGTCTGTAGTGGTCTATAGTGGTCCTGTCTATAGTGGTCCTGTCTATAGTTGTACTGTCTATAGTGGTCATGTCTTGTAGTGGTCCTGTCTATAGTGGTCCTGTCTATAGTGGTCCTGTCTATAATGGTCATGTCTTGTAGTGGTCCTGTCTATAGTGGTCCTGTCTATAGTGGTCTATAGTGGTCCTGTCTATAGTGGTCTATAGTGGTCCTGTCTATAGTGGTCTTGTCTATAGTGGTCCTGTCTATAGTGGTCTATAGTGGTCCTGTCTATAGTGGTCTATAGTGGTCCTGTCTGTAGTGGTCCTGTCTATAATGGTCTATAGTGGTCCTGTCTATAGTGGTCTATTGTGGTCCTGTCTATAGTGGTCTATAGTGGTCCTCTCTATAGTGGTCCTGTCTATAGGGGTCCTGGCTGTAGTGGTCCTGTCTATAGTGGTCCTGTCTGTAGTGGTCCTGTCTATAGTGGTCCTGTCTGTAGTGGTCTATAGTGGTCCTGTCTGTAGTGGTCTATAGTGGTCCTGTCTATAGTGGTCTATAGTGGTCCTGTCTATAGTGGTCCTGTCTATAGTGGTCCTGTCTATAGTGGTTGTGTCTATAGTGGTCCTGTCTATAGTGGTCCTGTCTATAGTGGTCCTGTCTATAGTGGTCTTGTCTGTAGTGGTCTATAGTGGTCTGTCCTGTCTATAGTGGTCCTGTCTATAGTGGTCCTGTCTATAGTGGTCCTGTCTATAGTGGTCCTGTCTATAGTGGTCTATAGTGGTCTATAGTGGTCCTGTCTATAGTGGTCCCTGTCTATAGTGGTCCTGTCTATACTGGTCCTGTTTATAGTGGTCCTGTTTATAGTGGTCCTGTCTATAGTGGTCCTGTCTGTAGTGGTCTATAGTGGTCTGTCTGTAGTGTCTATAGTTGTCCTGTCTATAGTGGTCCTGTCTATAGTGGTCCTGTCTATAGTGGAGTGGTCCTGTCTGTAGTGGTCTATAGTGGTCTGTCTGTAGTGGTCTATAGTGGTCCTGTCTATATAGTGGTCCTGTCTGTCTATAGTGGTCCTGTCTCTCAGTAGTGGTCTATAGTGGTCTGTCTATAGTGGTCCTGTCTATAGTGGTCCTGTCTATAGTGGTCCTAGTGGTCCTGTCTATAGTTGTCTATAGTGGTCCTGTTTATAGTGGTCCTGTTTATAGTGGTCCTGTCTATAGTGGTCTGTAGTGGTCTATAGTGGTCCTGTCTGTAGTGGTCTATAGTTGTCTATAGTGGTCCTGTCTGTAGTGGTCCTATAGTGGTCCTGTCTATAGTGGTCTATAGTGGTCCTGTCTGTAGTGGTCTATAGTGGTCCTGTCTATAGTGGTCTATAGTGGTCCTGTCTGTAGTGGTCTATAGTGGTCCTGTCTATAGTGGTCCTGTCTGTAGTGGTCTATAGTGGTCCTGTAGTGGTCTATAGTGGTCCTGTCTATAGTGGTCCTGTAGTGGTCTATAGTGGTCCTGTCTAGTGGTCTATAGTGGTCCTGTCTGTAGTGGTCCTGTCTGTAGTGATCCTGTCTATAGTGGTCCTGTCTGTAGTGGTCCTGTCAATAGTGGTCCTGTCTATAGTGGTCCTGTCTATAGTGGTCCTGTCTGTAGTGGTCCTATCTAGTGGTCCTGTCTGGTCTATAGTGGTCCTGTCTATAATGGTCCTGTCTGTGTATAGTGATCCTGTCTATAGTGATCCTGTCTTGTAGTGGTCCTGTCTATAGATGTCTTGTAGTGGTCCTGTCTATAGATGTCTTTAGTGGTCCTGTCTATAGATGTCTTTAGTGGTCCTGTCTATAGATATCTTTAGTGGTCCTGTCTATAGATGTCTTTAGTGGTCCTGTCTGTAGTGGTCCTGTCTATAGTGGTCCTGTCTATAGTGATCCTGTCTATAGTGGTCCTGTCTATAGTGGTCAATTTGGTCCTGTCTATAGTGGTCCTGTCTATAGTGGTCCTGTCTATAGTGGTCCTGTCTGTAGTGGTCTTTAGTGGGTCTATAGTGGTCCTGTCTATAGTTGTCTGTAGTGGTCCTGTCTATAGTGGTCCTGTCTGTAGTGGTGTATAGTGGTCCTGTCTATAGTGGTCCTGTCTGTAGTGGTCTATAGTGGTCCTGTCTATAGATGTCTTTAGTGGTCCTGTCTGTAGTGGTCCTGTCTATAGTGGTCCTGTCTATAATGGTCTATAGTGGTCCTGTCTGTAGTGGTCCTGTCTGTAGTGGTCTGTATAGTGGTCCTGTCTGTAGTGGTCCTGTCAGTGGTCTATAGTGGTCCTATCTATAGTGGTCCTGTGTATAGTGATCCTGTCTATAGTGATCCTGTCTTGTAGTGGTTCTGTCTATAGATGTCTTTAGTGGTCCTGTCTATAGATGTCTTTAGTGGTCCTGTCTATAGATGTCTTTAGTGGTCCTGTCTATAGATGTCTTTAGTGGTCCTGTCTATAGTGGTCCTGTCTATAGTGATCCTGTCTATAGTGGTCCTGTCTATAGTGGTCTTTAGTGGTCCTGTCTATAGTGGTCCTGTCTTTAGTGGTCCTGTCTATAGTGGTCTATAGTGGTCCTGTCTATAGTGGTCTGTAGTGGTCCTGTCTGTAGTGGTCCTGTCTATAGTGGTCCTGTCTATAGTGGTCCTGTCTGTAGTGATCCTGTCTATAGTGATCCTATCTATAGTGATCCTGTCTGTAGTGGTCTATAGTGGTCCTGTCTGTAGTGGTCTTGTCTTTAGTGGTCCTGTCTGTAGTGGTCTATAGTGGTCCTGTCTATAATGGTCTATAGTGCTCCTGTCTGTAGTGGTCTGTAGTGGTCCTGTCTGTAGTGGTCTATAGTGGTCCTGTCTATAATGGTCTATAGTGGTCCTGTGTATAGTGATCCTGTCTATAGTGATCCTGTCTTGTAGTGGTCCTGTCTATAGATGTCTTGTAGTGGTCCTGTCTATAGATGTCTTTAGTGGTCCTGTCTATAGATGTCTTTAGTGGTCCTGTCTATAGATATCTTTAGTGGTCCTGTCTATAGATGTCTTTAGTGGTCCTGTCTGTAGTGGTCCTGTCTATAGTGGTCCTGTCTATAGTGTCTATAGTGGTCCTGTCTATAGTGGTCAATTTGGTCCTGTCTATAGTGGTCCTGTCTATAGTGGTCCTGTCTATAGTGGTCCTGTCTGTAGTGGTCCTGTCTGTAGTGGTCTTTAGTGGTCCTGTCTATAGTGGTCTATAGTGGTCCTGTCTATAGTTGTCTGTAGTGGTCCTGTCTATAGTGGTCCTGTCTGTAGTGGTGTATAGTGGTCCTGTCTATAGTGGTCCTGTCTGTAGTGGTCTATAGTGGTCCTGTCTATAGATGTCTTTAGTGGTCCTGTCTGTAGTGGTCCTGTCTATAGTGGTCCTGTCTATAGTGATCCTGTCTATAGTGGTCCTGTCTATAGTGGTCAATTTGGTCCTGTCTATAGTGGTCCTGTCTATAGTGGTCCTGTCTGTAGTGGTCCTGTCTATAGTGGTCCTGTCTGTAGTGGTCTATAGTGGTCCTGTCTATAGTGATCCTATCTATAGTGATCCTGTCTGTAGTGGTCTATAGTGGTCCTGTCTGTAGTGGTCCTGTCTGTAGTGGTCTATAGTGGTCCTGTCTATAATGGTCTATAGTGGTCCTGTCTGCAGTGGTCCTGTCTGTAGTGGTCTGTAGTGGTCCTGTCTGTAGTGGTCTATAGTGGTCCTGTCTATAATGGTCTATAGTGGTCCTGTGTATAGTGATCCTGTCTATAGTGATCCTGTCTTGTAGTGGTCCTGTCTATAGATGTCTTTAGTGGTCCTGTCTATAGATGTCTTTAGTGGTCCTGTCTATAGATGTCTTTAGTGGTCCTGTCTATTGTGGTCCTGTCTATTGTGGTCCTGTCTATAGTGGTCTATAGTGGTTCTATCTATAATGGTCTATAGTGGTCCTGTCTATAGTGGTCATGTCTTGTAGTGGTCCTGTCTATAGATGTCTTTAGTGGTCCTGTCTATAGATGTCTTTAGTGGTCCTGTCTATAGATGTCTTTAGTGGTCCTGTCTATAGATGTCTTTAGTGGTCCTGTCTGTAGTGGTCCTGTCTATAGTGGTCCTGTCTATAGTGATCCTGTCTATAGTGGTCCTGTCTATAGTGGTCAATTTGGTCCTGTCTATAGATGTCTTTAGTGGTCCTGTCTATAGATGTCTTTAGTGGTCCTGTCTATAGATGTCTATTGTGGTCCTGTCTATTGTGGTCCTGTCTATTGTGGTCCTGTCTATAGTGGTCTTGTCTATAGTGGTCCTGTCTGTAGTGGTCCTGTCTATAGTGGTCCTGTCTATAGTGGTCCTGTCTGTAGTGGTCTATAGTGGTCCTGTCTGTAGTGGTCCTGTCTGTAGTGGTCCTGTCTATAGTGGTCCTGTCTGTAGTGGTCTATAGTTGTCCTGTCTATAGTGGTCCTGTCTATAGTGGTCTATAGTGGTCCTGTCTATAGTGGTCTATAGTGGTCCTGTCTATAGTGGTCCTGTCTATAGTGGTCTATAGTGGTCCTGTCTATACTGGTCCTGTTTATAGTGGTCCTGTTTATAGTGGTCCTGTCTATAGTGGTCCTGTCTATAGTGGTCCTGTCTATAGTGGTCCTGTCTGTAGTGGTCTATAGTGGTCCTGTCTATAGTGGTCTATAGTGGTCCTGTCTGTAGTGGTCCTGTCTATAGTGGTCCTGTCTATTGTGGTCCTGTCTATAGTGGTCTATAGTGGTCCTGTCTAGTGGTCCTGTCTGTAGTGGTCTATAGTGGTCCTGTCTATAGTGGTCTATAGTGGTCCTGTTTATAGTGGTCCTGTTTATAGTGGTCCTGTCTGTAGTGGTCCTGTCTGTAGTGGTCTATAGTGGTCCTGTCTATAGTGGTCCTGTCTATAGTGGTCTATAGTGGTCCTGTCTATAGTGGTCTATAGTGGTCCTGTCTATAGTGGTCTATAGTGGTCCTGTCTATAGTGGTCCTGTCTATAGTGGTCTATAGTGGTCCTGTCTATACTGGTCCTGTTTATAGTGGTCCTGTTTATAGTGGTCCTGTCTATAGTGGTCTGTAGTGGTCCTGTCTGTAGTGGTCTATAGTGATCCTGTCTGTAGTGGTCTATAGTTGTCCTGTCTATAGTGGTCCTGTCTGTAGTGGTCTATAGTGGTCCTGTCTATAGTGGTCTATAGTGGTCCTGTCTGTAGTGGTCTATAGTGGTCCTGTCTGTAGTGGTCTATAGTGGTCCTGTCTGTAGTGGTCTATAGTGGTCCTGTCTGTAGTGGTCTATAGTGGTCCTGTCTATAGTGGTCTATAGTGGTCCTGTCTATAGTGGTCCTGTCTATAGTGGTCCTGTCTATAGTGGTCTATAGTGGTCCTGTCTATAGTGGTCTATAGTGGTCCTGTTTATAGTGGTCCTGTTTATAGTGGTCCTGTCTATAGTGGTCTGTAGTGGTCCTGTCTGTAGTGGTCTATAGTGGTCCTGTCTGTAGTGGTCTATAGTTGTCCTATAGTGGTCCTGTCTGTAGTGGTCTATAGTGGTCCTGTCTATAGTGGTCTATAGTGGTCCTGTCTGTAGTGGTCTATAGTGGTCCTGTCTGTAGTGGTCTATAGTGGTCCTGTCTATAGTGGTCTATAGTGGTCCTGTTTATAGTGGTCCTGTTTATAGTGGTCCTGTCTGTAGTGGTCCTGTCTGTAGTGGTCTATAGTGGTCCTGTCTATAGTGGTCCTGTCTATAGTGGTCCTGTCTATAGTGGTCTATAGTGGTCCTGTCTATAGTGGTCTATAGTGGTCCTGTCTATAGTGGTCCTGTCTATAGTGGTCTATAGTGGTCCTGTCTATACTGGTCCTGTTTATAGTGGTCCTGTTTATAGTGGTCCTGTCTATAGTGGTCCTGTCTATAGTGGTCCTGTCTATAGTGGTCCTGTCTGTAGTGGTCTATAGTGGTCCTGTCTGTAGTGGTCTATAGTGGTCCTGTCTATAGTGGTCCTGTCTGTAGTGGTCTATAGTGGTCCTGTCTATAGTGGTCTATAGTGGTCCTGTCTGTAGTGGTCTATAGTGGTCCTGTCTATAGTGGTCCTGTCTATAGTGGTCCTGTCTATAGTGGTCCTGTCTATAGTGGTCCTGTCTGTAGTGGTCTATAGTGGTCCTGTCTATAGTGGTCTATAGTGGTCCTGTCTATAGTGGTCCTGTCTGTAGTGGTCTATAGTGGTCCTGTCTATAGTGGTCTATAGTGGTCCTGTCTGTAGTGGTCTATAGTGGTCTATAGTGGTCCTGTCTATAGTGGTCTATAGTTGTCCTGTCTATAGTGGTCCTGTCTGTAGTGGTCTGTAGTGGTCCTGTCTGTCGTGATCCTGTCTATAGTGGTCCTGTCTATAGTGGTCCTGTCTGTAGTGGTCCTGTCTATAGTGGTCCTGTCTATAGTGGTCCTGTCTATAGTGGTCCTGTCTATAGATGTCTTTAGTGGTCCTGTCTATAGATGTCTTTAGTGGTCCTGTCTATTGTGGTCCTGTCTATAGTGGTCTATAGTGGTTCTATCTATAGTGGTCTATAGTGGTCCTGTCTATAGTGGTCATGTCTTGTAGTGGTCCTGTCTATAGATGTCTTTAGTGGTCCTGTCTATTGTGGTCCTGTCTATTGTGGTCCTGTCTATAGTGGTCTTGTCTATAGTGGTCCTGTCTGTAGTGGTCCTGTCTATAGTGGTCCTGTCTGTAGTGGTCTATAGTGGTCCTGTCTATAGTGGTCCTGTCTGTAGTGGTCTATAGTGGTCCTGTCTGTAGTGGTCCTGTCTATAGTGGTCTATAGTGGTCCTGTCTATAGTGGTCTGTAGTGGTCCTGTCTATAGTGGTCCTGTCTGTAGTGGTCTATAGTGGTCCTGTCTGTAGTGGTCCTGTCTTTAGTGGTCCTGTCTGTAGTGGTCTATAGTGGTCCTGTCTGTAGTGGTCTATAGTGGTCCTGTCTATAATGGTCTATAGTGGTCCTGTCTGTAGTGGTCCTGTCTATAATGGTCTATAGTGGTCCTGTCTGTAGTGGTCCTGTCTGTAGTGGTCTGTAGTGGTCCTGTCTGTAGTGGTCTATAGTGGTCCTGTCTATAATGGTCTATAGTGGTCCTGTGTATAGTGATCCTGTCTATAGTGATCCTGTCTTGTAGTGGTCCTGTCTATAGATGTCTTTAGTGGTCCTGTCTATAGATGTCTTTAGTGGTCCTGTCTATAGATGTCTTTAGTGGTCCTGTCTGTAGTGGTCCTGTCTGTAGTGGTCCTGTCTATAGTGGTCTATAGTGGTCCTGTCTATAGTGGTCCTGTCTATAGTGGTCTATAGTGGTCCTGTCTATAGTGGTCTATAGTGGTCTATAGTGGTCCTGTCTATAGTGGTCCTGTCTATTGTGGTCCTGTCTATAGTGGTCTATAGTGGTCCTGTCTAGTGGTCCTGTCTGTAGTGGTCTATAGTGGTCCTGTCTATAGTGGTCTATAGTGGTCCTGTTTATAGTGGTCCTGTTTATAGTGGTCCTGTCTGTAGTGGTCCTGTCTGTAGTGGTCCTGTCTGTAGTGGTCCTGTCTATAGTGGTCCTGTCTATAGTGGTCCTGTCTATAGTGGTCTATAGTGGTCCTGTCTATAGTGGTCCTGTCTATAGTGGTCCTGTCTATAGTGGTCTATAGTGGTCCTGTCTATAGTGGTCCTGTCTATAGTGGTCCTGTCTATACTGGTCCTGTTTATAGTGGTCCTGTTTATAGTGGTCCTGTCTATAGTGGTCTGTAGTGGTCCTGTCTGTAGTGGTCTATAGTGGTCCTGTCTGTAGTGGTCTATAGTTGTCCTGTCTATAGTGGTCCTGTCTGTAGTGGTCTATAGTGGTCCTGTCTATAGTGGTCTATAGTGGTCCTGTCTGTAGTGGTCTATAGTGGTCCTGTCTGTAGTGGTCTATAGTGGTCCTGTCTGTAGTGGTCTATAGTGGTCCTGTCTGTAGTGGTCTATAGTGGTCCTGTCTGTAGTGGTCTATAGTGGTCCTGTCTATAGTGGTCCTGTCTATAGTGGTCCTGTCTATAGTGGTCTATAGTGGTCCTGTCTATAGTTGTCTATAGTGGTCCTGTTTATAGTGGTCCTGTTTATAGTGGTCCTGTCTATAGTGGTCTGTAGTGGTCTATAGTGGTCCTGTCTGTAGTGGTCTATAGTGGTCTATAGTGGTCCTGTCTATAGTGGTCTATAGTTGTCCTGTCTATAGTGGTCCTGTCTGTAGTGGTCTGTAGTGGTCCTGTCTGTCGTGATCCTGTCTATAGTGGTCCTGTCTATAGTGGTCCTGTCTGTAGTGGTCCTGTCTATAGTGGTCCTGTCTATAGTGGTCCTGTCTATAGATGTCTTTAGTGGTCCTGTCTATAGATGTCTTTAGTGGTCCTGTCTATTGTGGTCCTGTCTATAGTGGTCTATAGTGGTTCTATCTATAGTGGTCTATAGTGGTCCTGTCTATAGTGGTCATGTCTTGTAGTGGTCCTGTCTATAGATGTCTTTAGTGGTCCTGTCTATTGTGGTCCTGTCTATTGTGGTCCTGTCTATAGTGGTCTTGTCTATAGTGGTCCTGTCTGTAGTGGTCCTGTCTATAGTGGTCCTGTCTGTAGTGGTCTATAGTGGTCCTGTCTATAGTGGTCCTGTCTGTAGTGGTCTATAGTGGTCCTGTCTGTAGTGGTCCTGTCTATAGTGGTCTATAGTGGTCCTGTCTATAGTGGTCTGTAGTGGTCCTGTCTATAGTGGTCCTGTCTGTAGTGATCCTGTCTGTAGTGGTCCTGTCTGTAGTGGTCCTGTCTATAGTGGTCCTGTCTATAATGGTCTATAGTGGTCCTGTCTGTAGTGGTCCTGTCTATAGTGGTCCTGTCTATAATGGTCTATAGTGGTCCTGTCTGTAGTGGTCCTGTCTATAATGGTCTATAGTGGTCCTGTCTGTAGTGGTCCTGTCTGTAGTGTTCTGTAGTGGTCCTGTCTGTAGTGGTCTATAGTGGTCCTGTCTATAATGGTCTATAGTGGTCCTGTGTATAGTGATCCTGTCTATAGTGATCCTGTCTTGTAGTGGTCCTGTCTATAGATGTCTTTAGTGGTCCTGTCTATAGATGTCTTTAGTGGTCCTGTCTATAGATGTCTTTAGTGGTCCTGTCTGTAGTGGTCCTGTCTGTAGTGGTCCTGTCTATAGTGGTCTATAGTGGTCCTGTCTATAGTGGTCCTGTCTATAGTGGTCTATAGTGGTCCTGTCTATAGTGGTCTATAGTGGTCTATAGTGGTCCTGTCTATAGTGGTCCTGTCTATTGTGGTCCTGTCTATAGTGGTCTATAGTGGTCCTGTCTAGTGGTCCTGTCTGTAGTGGTCTATAGTGGTCCTGTCTATAGTGGTCTATAGTGGTCTTGTTTATAGTGGTCCTGTTTATAGTGGTCCTGTCTGTAGTGGTCCTGTCTGTAGTGGTCCTGTCTGTAGTGGTCCTGTCTATAGTGGTCCTGTCTATAGTGGTCCTGTCTATAGTGGTCTATAGTGGTCCTGTCTATAGTGGTCCTGTCTATAGTGGTCCTGTCTATAGTGGTCTATAGTGGTCCTGTCTATAGTGGTCCTGTCTATAGTGGTCCTGTCTATACTGGTCCTGTTTATAGTGGTCCTGTTTATAGTGGTCCTGTCTATAGTGGTCTGTAGTGGTCCTGTCTGTAGTGGTCTATAGTGGTCCTGTCTGTAGTGGTCTATAGTTGTCCTGTCTATAGTGGTCCTGTCTGTAGTGGTCTATAGTGGTCCTGTCTATAGTGGTCTATAGTGGTCCTGTCTGTAGTGGTCTATAGTGGTCCTGTCTGTAGTGGTCTATAGTGGTCCTGTCTGTAGTGGTCTATAGTGGTCCTGTCTGTAGTGGTCTATAGTGGTCCTGTCTGTAGTGGTCTATAGTGGTCCTGTCTATAGTGGTCCTGTCTATAGTGGTCCTGTCTATAGTGGTCTATAGTGGTCCTGTCTATAGTTGTCTATAGTGGTCCTGTTTATAGTGGTCCTGTTTATAGTGGTCCTGTCTATAGTGGTCTGTAGTGGTCTATAGTGGTCCTGTCTGTAGTGGTCTATAGTTGTCCTATAGTGGTCCTGTCTGTAGTGGTCTATAGTGGTCCTGTCTATAGTGGTCTATAGTGGTCCTGTCTGTAGTGGTCTATAGTGGTCCTGTCTATAGTGGTCTATAGTGGTCCTGTCTGTAGTGGTCTATAGTGGTCCTGTCTATAGTGGTCTATAGTGGTCCTGTCTGTAGTGGTCTATAGTGGTCCTGTCTGTAGTGGTCTATAGTGGTCCTGTCTATAGTGGTCTATAGTGGTCCTGTCTGTAGTGGTCTATAGTGGTCCTGTCTATAGTGGTCTATAGTTGTCCTGTCTATAGTGGTCTGTAGTGGTCCTGTCTGTAGTGATCCTGTCTATAGTGGTCCTGTCTATAGTGGTCCTGTCTATAGTGGTCCTGTCTATATATGTCTTTAGTGGTCCTGTCTATAGATGTCTTTAGTGGTCCTGTCTATTGTGGTCCTATCTATTGTGGTCCTGTCTATAGTGGTCTATAGTGGTTCTATCTATAGTGGTCTATAGTGGCCCTGTCTATAGATGTCTTTAGTGGTCCTGTCTATTGTGGTCCTGTCTATTGTGGTCCTGTCTATAGTGGTCTTGTCTATAGTGGTCCTGTCTGTAGTGGTCCTGTCTATAGTGGTCCTGTCTGTAGTGGTCTATAGTGGTCCTGTCTATAGTGGTCCTGTCTGTAGTGGTCTATAGTGGTCCTGTCTGTAGTGGTCCTGTCTGTAGTGGTCCTGTCTATAGTGGTCCTGTCTATAGTGGTCTATAGTGGTCCTGTCTATACTGGTCTGTAGTGGTCCTGTCTGTAGTGATCCTGTCTATAGTGGTCCTGTCTGTAGTGGTCCTGTCAGTAGTGGTCCTGTCTATAGTGGTCCTGTCTATAATGGTCTATAGTGGTCCTGTCTGTAGTGGTCCTGTCTGTAGTGGTCTATAGTGGTCCTGTCTATAATGGTCTATAGTGGTCCTGTGTATAGTGATCCTGTCTATAGTGATCCTGTCTTGTAGTGGTCCTGTCTATAGATGTCTTTAGTGGTCCTGTCTATAGATGTCTTTAGTGGTCCTGTCTATAGATGTCTTTAGTGGTCCTGTCTATAGTGGTCTGTAGTGGTCCTGTCTGTAGTGATCCTGTCTATAGTGGTCCTGTCTATAGTGGTCCTGTCTATAGTGGTCCTGTCTATATATGTCTTTAGTGGTCCTGTCTATAGATGTCTTTAGTGGTCCTGTCTATTGTGGTCCTGTCTATAGTGGTCTTGTCTATAGTGGTCCTGTCTGTAGTGGTCCTGTCTATAGTGGTCCTGTCTGTAGTGGTCTATAGTGGTCCTGTCTATAGTGGTCCTGTCTGTAGTGGTCTATAGTGGTCCTGTCTGTAGTGGTCCTGTCTGTAGTGGTCCTGTCTATAGTGGTCCTGTCTATAGTGGTCCTGTCTATAGTGGTCTATAGTGGTCCTGTCTATACTGGTCTGTAGTGGTCCTGTCTATAGTGGTCCTGTCTGTAGTGATCCTGTCTATAGTGGTCCTGTCTGTAGTGGTCCTGTCAGTAGTGGTCCTGTCTATAGTGGTCCTGTCTATAATGGTCTATAGTGGTCCTGTCTGTAGTGGTCTGTAGTGGTCCTGTCTGTAGTGGTCTATAGTGGTCCTGTCTATAATGGTCTATAGTGGTCCTGTGTATAGTGATCCTGTCTATAGTGATCCTGTCTTGTAGTGGTCCTGTCTATAGATGTCTTTAGTGGTCCTGTCTATAGATGTCTTTAGTGGTCCTGTCTATAGATGTCTTTAGTGGTCCTGTCTTTAGTGGTCCTGTCTATTGTGGTCTATAGTGGTTATATCTATAGTGGTCTATAGTGGTCCTGTCTATAGTGGTCATGTCTTGTAGTGGTCCTGTCTATAAATGTCTTTAGTGGTCCTGTCTATTGTGGTCCTGTCTTTAGTGGTCCTGTCTGTAGTGGTCCTGTCTATAGTGGTCCTGTCTATAGTGGTCCTGTCTATAGTGGTCGTGTCTGTAGTGGTCCTGTCTATAGTGGTCCTGTCTGTAGTGGTCCTGTCTATAGTGGTCCTGTCTATAGTGGTCCTGTCTGTAGTGGTCTATAGTGGTCCTGTCTATAGTGGTCCTGTCTGTAGTGGTCTATAGTGGTCCTGTCTGTAGTGGTCCTGTCTATAGTGGTCCTGTCTATAGTGGTTGTGTCTATAGTGGTTGTGTCTGTAGTGGTCCTGTCTATAGTGGTCCTGTCTATAGTGGTCCTGTCTGTAGTGGTCCTGTCTATAGTGGTCCTGTCTATAGTGGTCTTGTCTATAGTGGTCCTGTCTGTAGTGGTCCTGTCTATAGTGGTCCTGTCTATAGTGGTCGTGTCTGTAGTGGTCCTGTCTATAGTGGTCCTGTCTATAGTGGTCCTGTCTATAGTGGTCCTGTCTGTAGTGGTCCTGTCTATAGTGGTCCTGTCTGTAGTGGTCCTGTCTGTAGTGGTCTATAGTGGTCCTGTCTATAGTGGTCCTGTCTGTAGTGGTCTATAGTGGTCCTGTCTGTAGTGGTCCTGTCTATAGTGGTCCTGTCTATAATGGTCTATAGTGGTCCTGTCTGTAGTGGTCCTGTCTATAGTGGTCCTGTCTATAATGGTCTATAGTGGTCCTGTCTGTAGTGGTCCTGTCTGTAGTGGTCCTGTCTATAATGGTCTATAGTGGTCCTGTCTGTAGTGGTCTGTAGTGGTCCTGTCTGTAGTGGTCTATAGTGGTCCTGTCTATAATGGTCTATAGTGGTCCTGTGTATAGTGATCCTGTCTATAGTGATCCTGTCTATAGTGGTCTATAGTGGTCCTGTCTATAGTGGTCCTGTCTATAGTGGTCTATAGTGGTCCTGTCTATAGATGTCTTTAGTGGTCCTGTCTATAGATGTCTTTAGTGGTCCTGTCTATAGATGTCTTTAGTGGTCCTGTCTATAGATGTCTTTAGTGGTCCTGTCTATAGATGTCTTTAGTGGTCCTGTCTATTGTGGTCCTGTCTATTGTGGTCCTGTCTATAGTGGTCTATAGTGGTTCTATCTATAGTGGTCATGTCTTGTAGTGGTCCTGTCTATAGTGGTCCTGTCTGTAGTGGTCCTGTCTATAGTGGTCCTGTCTATAGTGGTCCTGTCTATAGTGGTCCTGTCTGTAGTGGTCCTGTCTATAGTGGTCCTGTCTGTAGTGGTCCTGTCTGTAGTGGTCTATAGTGGTCCTGTCTATAGTGGTCTATAGTGGTCCTGTCTGTAGTGGTCTATAGTGGTCCTGTCTGTAGTGGTCCTGTCTATAGTGGTCCTGTCTATAATGGTCTATAGTGGTCCTGTCTGTAGTGGTCCTGTCTATAGTGGTCCTGTCTATAATGGTCTATAGTGGTCCTGTCTGTAGTGGTCCTGTCTGTAGTGGTCCTGTCTATAATGGTCTATAGTGGTCCTGTCTGTAGTGGTCTGTAGTGGTCCTGTCTGTAGTGGTCTATAGTGGTCCTGTCTATAATGGTCTATAGTGGTCCTGTGTATAGTGATCCTGTCTATAGTGATCCTGTCTTGTAGTGGTCCTGTCTATAGATGTCTTTAGTGGTCCTGTCTGTAGTAGTCCTGTCTGTAGTGGTCCTGTCTATAGTGGTCTATAGTGGTCCTGTCTATAGTGGTCCTGTCTATAGTGGTCTATAGTGGTCCTGTCTATAGTGGTCTATAGTGGTCTATAGTGGTCCTGTCTGTAGTGGTCCTGTCTATAGTGGTCCTGTCTATTGTGGTCCTGTCTATAGTGGTCTATAGTGGTCCTGTCTAGTGGTCCTGTCTGTAGTGGTCTATAGTGGTCCTGTCTATAGTGGTCTATAGTGGTCCTGTTTATAGTGGTCCTGTTTATAGTGGTCCTGTCTGTAGTGGTCCTGTCTGTAGTGGTCCTGTCTGTAGTGGTCCTGTCTATAGTGGTCCTGTCTATAGTGGTCCTGTCTATAGTGGTCTATAGTGGTCCTGTCTATAGTGGTCCTGTCTATAGTGGTCTATAGTGGTCCTGTCTATAGTGGTCTATAGTGGTCCTGTCTATAGTGGTCCTGTCTATACTGGTCCTGTTTATAGTGGTCCTGTTTATAGTGGTCCTGTCTATAGTGGTCTGTAGTGGTACTGTCTGTAGTGGTCTATAGTGGTCCTGTCTGTAGTGGTCTATAGTTGTCCTGTCTATAGTGGTCCTGTCTGTAGTGGTCTATAGTGGTCCTGTCTATAGTGGTCTATAGTGGTCCTGTCTGTAGTGGTCTATAGTGGTCCTGTCTGTAGTGGTCTATAGTGGTCCTGTCTGTAGTGGTCTATAGTGGTCCTGTCTATAGTGGTCTATAGTGGTCCTGTCTGTAGTGGTCTATAGTGGTCCTGTCTATAGTGGTCCTGTCTGTAGTGGTCTATAGTGGTCCTGTCTATAGTGGTCTATAGTGGTCCTGTCTGTAGTGGTCTATAGTGGTCCTGTCTGTAGTGGTCTATAGTGGTCCTGTCTATAGTGGTCTATAGTGGTCCTGTCTGTAGTGGTCTATAGTGGTCCTGTCTATAGTGGTCTATAGTTGTCCTGTCTATAGTGGTCTGTAGTGGTCCTGTCTGTAGTGATCCTGTCTATAGTGGTCCTGTCTATAGTGGTCCTGTCTATAGATGTCTTTAGTGGTCCTGTCTATAGATGTCTTTAGTGGTCCTGTCTATTGTGGTCCTGTCTATAGTGGTCTATAGTGGTTCTATATATAGTGGTCTATAGTGGTCCTGTCTATAGATGTCTTTAGTGGTCCTGTCTATTGTGGTCCTGTCTATTGTGGTCCTGTCTATAGTGGTCTTGTCTATAGTGGTCCTGTCTGTAGTGGTCCTGTCTATAGTGGTCCTGTCTGTAGTGGTCTATAGTGGTCCTGTCTATAGTGGTCCTGTCTGTAGTGGTCTATAGTGGTCCTGTCTGTAGTGGTCCTGTCTGTAGTGGTCCTGTCTATAGTGGTCCTGTCTATAGTGGTCCTGTCTATAGTGGTCTATAGTGGTCCTGTCTATACTGGTCTGTAGTGGTCCTGTCTATAGTGGTCCTGTCTGTAGTGATCCTGTCTATAGTGGTCCTGTCTGTAGTGGTCCTGTCTATAGTGGTCCTGTCTATAATGGTCTATAGTGGTCCTGTCTGTAGTGGTCTGTAGTGGTCCTGTCTGTAGTGGTCTATAGTGGTCCTGTCTATAATGGTCTATAGTGGTCCTGTGTATAGTGATCCTGTCTATAGTGATCCTGTCTTGTAGTGGTCCTGTCTATAGATGTCTTTAGTGGTCCTGTCTATAGATGTCTTTAGTGGTCCTGTCTATAGATGTCTTTAGTGGTCCTGTCTATAGATGTCTTTAGTGGTCCTGTCTATAGATGTCTTTAGTGGTCCTGTCTATAGATGTCTTTAGTGGTCCTGTCTATTGTGGTCCTGTCTATTGTGGTCCTGTCTATAGTGGTCTATAGTGGTTCTATCTATAGTGGTCTATAGTGGTCCTGTCTATAGTGGTCATGTCTTGTAGTGGTCCTGTCTATAAATGTCTTTAGTGGTCCTGTCTATTGTGGTCCTGTCTATTGTGGTCCTGTCTATAGTGGTCTTGTCTATAGTGGTCCTGTCTGTAGTGGTCCTGTCTATAGTGGTCCTGTCTATAGTGGTCCTGTCTATAGTGGTTGTGTCTGTAGTGGTCCTGTCTATAGTGGTCCTGTCTGTAGTGGTCCTGTCTATAGTGGTCCTGTCTGTAGTGGTCTATAGTGGTCCTGTCTATAGTGGTCCTGTCTGTAGTGGTCTATAGTGGTCCTGTCTGTAGTGGTCCTGTCTATAGTGGTCCTGTCTATAGTGGTTGTGTCTATAGTGGTTGTGTCTGTAGTGGTCCTGTCTATAGTGGTCCTGTCTATAGTGGTCCTGTCTGTAGTGTTCCTGTCTATAGTGGTCCTCTCTATAGTGGTCTTGTCTATAGTGGTCCTGTCTGTAGTGGTCCTGTCTATAGTGGTCCTGTCTATAGTGGTCCTGTCTATAGTGGCCGTGTCTGTAGTGGTCCTGTCTATAGTGGTCCTGTCTATAGTGGTCCTGTCTGTAGTGGTCTATAGTGGTCCTGTCTATAGTGGTCCTGTCTGTAGTGGTCTATAGTGGTTCTGTCTGTAGTGGTCCTGTCTACAGTGGTCCTGTCTATAGTGGTTGTGTCTATAGTGGTTGTGTCTGTAGTGGTCCTGTCTATAGTGGTCCTGTCTATAGTGGTCCTGTCTGTAGTGGTCCTGTCTATAGTGGTCCTGTCTGTAGTGGTCCTGTCTGTAGTGGTCCTGTCTGTAGTGGTCCTGTCTATAGTGGTCTATAGTGGTCCTGTCTGTAGTGGTCTATAGTGGTCCTGTCTGTAGTGGTCCTGTCTATAGTGGTCCTGTCTATAATGGTCTATAGTGGTCCTGTCTGTAGTGGTCCTGTCTATAATGGTCTATAGTGGTCCTGTCTGTAGTGGTCCTGTCTGTAGTGGTCCTGTCTATAATGGTCTATAGTGGTCCTGTCTGTAGTGGTCCTGTCTGTAGTGGTCTGTAGTGGTCCTGTCTGTAGTGGTCCTGTCTATAATGGTCTATAGTGGTCCTGTGTATAGTGATCCTGTCTATAGTGATCCTGTCTTGTAGTGGTCCTGTCTATAGATGTCTTTAGTGGTCCTGTCTATAGATGTCTTTAGTGGTCCTGTCTATAGATGTCTTTAGTGGTCCTGTCTGTAGTGGTCCTGTCTGTAGTGGTCCTGTCTATAGTGGTCTATAGTGGTCCTGTCTATAGTGGTCTATAGTGGTCCTGTCTATAGTGGTCTATAGTGGTCTATAGTGGTCCTGTCTGTAGTGGTCCTGTCTATAGTGGTCCTGTCTATTGTGGTCCTGTCTATAGTGGTCTATAGTGGTCCTGTCTGTAGTGGTCTATAGTGGTCCTGTCTATAGTGGTCTATAGTGGTCCTGTTTATAGTGGTCCTGTTTATAGTGGTCCTGTCTGTAGTGGTCCTGTCTGTAGTGGTCCTGTCTGTAGTGGTCCTGTCTATAGTGGTCCTGTCTATAGTGGTCCTGTCTATAGTGGTCCTGTCTATAGTGGTCTATAGTGGTCCTGTCTATAGTGGTCTATAGTGGTCCTGTCTATAGTGGTCCTGTCTATACTGGTCCTGTTTATAGTGGTCCTGTTTATAGTGGTCCTGTCTATAGTGGTCTGTAGTGGTCCTGTCTGTAGTGGTCTATAGTGGTCCTGTCTGTAGTGGTCTATAGTTGTCCTGTCTATAGTGGTCCTGTCTGTAGTGGTCTATAGTGGTCCTGTCTATAGTGGTCTATAGTGGTCCTGTCTGTAGTGGTCTATAGTGGTCCTCAATCGCGGGTGGTCTATAGTGGTCCTGTCTGTAGTGGTCTATAGTGGTCCTGTCTGTAGTGGTCTATAGTGGTCCTGTCTGTAGTGGTCTATAGTGGTCCTGTCTATAGTGGTCTATAGTGGTCCTGTCTGTAGTGGTCTATAGTGGTCCTGTCTATAGTGGTCCTGTCTATAGTGGTCTGTAGTGGTCCTGTCTGTAGTGATCCTGTCTATAGTGGTCCTGTCTATAGTGGTCCTGTCTATAGTGGTCCTGTCTATAGATGTCTTTAGTGGTCCTGTCTATAGATGTCTTTAGTGGTCCTGTCTATTGTGGTCCTGTCTATTGTGGTCCTGTCTATAGTGGTCTATAGTGGTTCTATATATAGTGGTCTATAGTGGTCCTGTCTATAGATGTCTTTAGTGGTCCTGTCTTTAGTGGTCCTGTCTATTGTGGTCCTGTCTATTGTGGTCCTGTCTATTGTGGTCCTGTCTATAGTGGTCTTGTCTATAGTGGTCCTGTCTGTAGTGGTCCTGTCTATAGTGGTCCTGTCTGTAGTGGTCTATAGTGGTCCTGTCTATAGTGGTCCTGTCTGTAGTGGTCTATAGTGGTCCTGTCTGTAGTGGTCCTGTCTGTAGTGGTCCTGTCTATAGTGGTCCTGTCTATAGTGGTCCTGTCTATAGTGGTCTATAGTGGTCCTGTCTATAGTGGTCTGTAGTGGTCCTGTCTATAGTGGTCCTGTCTGTAGTGATCCTGTCTATAGTGGTCCTGTCTGTAGTGGTCCTGTCTGTAGTGGTCCTGTCTATAGTGGTCCTGTCTATAATGGTCTATAGTGGTCCTGTCTGTAGTGGTCTGTAGTGGTCCTGTCTGTAGTGGTCTATAGTGGTCCTGTCTATAATGGTCTATAGTGGTCCTGTGTATAGTGATCCTGTCTATAGTGATCCTGTCTTGTAGTGGTCCTGTATATAGATGTCTTTAGTGGTCCTGTCTATAGATGTCTTTAGTGGTCCTGTCTATAGATGTCTTTAGTGGTCCTGTCTATAGATGTCTTTAGTGGTCCTGTCTATAGATGTCTTTAGTGGTCCTGTCTATTGTGGTCCTGTCTATTGTGGTCCTGTCTATAGTGGTCTATAGTGGTCTATAGTGGTCCTGTCTATAGTGGTCATGTCTTGTAGTGGTCCTGTCTATAAATGTCTTTAGTGGTCCTGTCTATTGTGGTCCTGTCTATTGTGGTCCTGTCTATAGTGGTCTTGTCTGTAGTGGTCCTGTCTATAGTGGTCCTGTCTATAGTGGTTGTGTCTGTAGTGGTCCTGTCTATAGTGGTCCTGTCTGTAGTGGTCCTGTCTATAGTGGTCCTGTCTATAGTGGTCCTGTCTGTAGTGGTCTATAGTGGTCCTGTCTATAGTGGTCCTGTCTGTAGTGGTCTATAGTGGTCCTGTCTGTAGTGGTCCTGTCTATAGTGGTCCTGTCTATAGTGGTCCTGTCTATAGTGGTTGTGTCTATAGTGGTTGTGTCTGTAGTGGTCCTGTCTATAGTGGTCCTGTCTATAGTGGTCCTGACTTTAGTGGTCCTGTCTATAGTGGTCCTGTCTATAGTGGTCTTGTCTATAGTGGTCCTGTCTGTAGTGGTCCTGTCTATAGTGGTCCTGTCTATAGTGGTCCTGTCTATAGTGGTCGTGTCTGTAGTGGTCCTGTCTATAGTGGTCCTGTCTATAGTGGTCCTGTCTATAGTGGTCCTGTCTGTAGTGGTCTATAGTGGTCCTGTCTATAGTGGTCCTGTCTGTAGTGGTCTATAGTGGTTCTGTCTGTAGTGGTCCTGTCTACAGTGGTCCTGTCTATAGTGGTCGTGTCTATAGTGGTTGTGTCTGTAGTGGTCCTGTCTATAGTGGTCCTGTCTATAGTGGTCCTGTCTGTAGTGGTCCTGTCTATAGTGGTCCTGTCTATAGTGGTCCTGTCTATTGTGGTCCTGTCTGTAGTGGTCCTGTCTATAGTGGTCCTGTCTGTAGTGGTCCTGTCTGTAGTGGTCTATAGTGGTCCTGTCTATAGTGGTCTATAGTGGTCCTGTCTGTAGTGGTCTATAGTGGTCCTGTCTATAGTGGTCCTGTCTATAGTGGTCCTGTCTATAGTGGTCCTGTCTGTAGTGGTCCTGTCTATAGTGATCCTGTCTATAGTGGTCCTGTCTATAGTGGTCCTGTCTGTAGTGGTCCTGTCTGTAGTGGTCCTGTCTGTAGTGGTCTATAGTGGTCCTGTCTATAGTGGTCCTGTCTATAGTGGTCCTGTCTGTAGTGGTCCTGTCTGTAGTGGTCCTGTCTGTAGTGGTCCTGTCTGTAGTGGTCTATAGTGGTCCTCCCTGAAGACTGAAGCTCTCTGAGTCTCTGGTTGAGCTTCACATGTTGACCTCTGCTTCCACCTGGTGGGGGAATGGAAAAACAACACATCATCCCAAATATATGCTTTCTTACTGCCGTCATCCAACCTTTCAGTTTACTCGTCCACGCTCTAACACTAGACTACCTGCCTCCCCCTCTAACCACTCAGACTACCTGCCTCCCCTCTAACCACCAGGCTACCTGCCTCCCCTCTAACCACTAGACTACCTGCCTCCCCTCCCTCTAACCACTAGACTACCTGCCTCCCCCTCCCCTCTAACCACTAGACTACCTGCCTCCCCTCTAACCACTAGACTACCTGCCTCCCCTCTAACCACTAGACTACCTGCCTCCCCCCTCTAACCACTAGACTACCTGCCTCCCCCTCTAACCACTAGACTACCTGCCTCCCCCTCTATCCACTAGCCTACCTGCCTCCCCCTCTAACCACTAGCCTACCTGCCTCCCCCTCTAACCACTAGACTACCTGCCTCCCCTCTAACCACTAGACTACCTGCCTCCCCCTCTAACCACTAGACTACCTGCCTCCCCCTCTAACCACTAGGCTACCTTCTCTCCGTGTCTCTCCTCTCTGTCCTCCAGCTGTCCTGGAGTCTGTTCAGGTCCTCATCATCCTGTTGTCTTTCTCTCCTCTCTGTCCTCCAGCTGTCCTGGAGTCTGTTCAGGTCCTCATCATCCTGTTGTCTGTCTCTCCTCTCTGTCCTCCAGCTGTCCTGGAGTCTGCTCAGATCCTCATCATCCTGGTCCTGATGACTGTAATGCTGCTGGTGATTGGCTGTCTGTTGAACCACTACAAGCTGTCTGCCTGCTCCTTCCTCAACCTGTGTCAGGCCCTCAGGCTCACAACACCTCCAGCTGTCCTGTGTGTGTCTGTCCTGCCTGCTCCTCCGACCAGTTGTCTTTCTCTCGGAGGCAAGCACAACACCTACAGCGGGTCAGTACCGTGTGTGTGTGTGTGTGTGTGTGTGTGTGTCTGCCTGCTCCTTTACGACCAGACAGAGCCAGGCCTGGAGGCAAGCACAACACCTACAGCGGGTCAGTACCGTGTGTGTGTGTCTGCCTGCTCCTTTACGACCAGACAGAGCCAGGCCCGGAGGCAAGCACAACACCTACAGCGGGTCAGTACCGTGTGTGTGTGTGTGTGTCTGTGTGTGTGTGTGTGTGTGTGTGTGTGTGTCTGCCTGCTCCTTTACGACCAGACAGAGCCAGGCCCGGAGGCAAGCACAACACCTACAGCGGGTCAGTACTGTGTGTGTGTGTGTCTGCCTGTAGCTACGACCAGACAGAGGCCAGGCCCGGAGGCAAGCACAACACCTACAGGCGGGTCAGTGCCGTGTGTGTGTGTGTGTGTGTGTGTGTGTGTGTGTGTGTGTGTGTCTGCCTGCTCCTTTACGACCAGACAGAGCCAGGCCCGGAGGCAAGCACAACACCTACAGCGGGTCAGTACCGTGTGTGTGTCAGTGGAGGTTGCTGGGGGGGGACGGCTCTTAACAGAGAAATGGAATGGCATCACACCCCTGGAAACCATGGAAACAGGGATGTGCCTGATCCACCCATTCTGCTCCAGTCATTACAACCAGCCTGTCCTCCCCAATTAAGGTGCCACCAACCTCCTGTGATTTGTGTGTGTGTGTGTACGTGCGTGCGTGTGTGTGTGTGCCTGTGTTTGCATGCGTATATACCCAGTCCTCCAGACACCTCTTCCCTCTTCATGTGTAAATCTCCAGACACCTGTCTAGACAGCTGACCCTGTACCAGACACCTGTCTAGACAGCTGACCCTGTACCAGACACCTGTCTAGACAGCTGACCCTGTACCAGACACCTGTCTAGACAGCTGACCCAGTCCTCCAGACACCTGTCTAGACAGCTGACCCTGTTCACCTGTCTAGACAGCTGACCCTGTACCAGACACCTGTCTAGACAGCTGACCCTGTACCAGACACCCTAGACAGCTGTACCAGACACAGCTGACCCAGTTCACCAGACACCTGTCTAGACAGCTGACCCTGATCACCAGACACCTGTCTAGACAGCTGACCCAGTTCACCAGACACCTGTCTAGACAGCTGCCCCTGATCACCTGACACCTGTCTAGACAGCTGACCCTGTACCAGACACCTGTCTAGACAGCTGACCCTGTACCAGACACCTGTCTAGACACCTGACCCAGTTCACCAGACACCTGTCTAGACAGCTGACCCAGTTCACCAGACACCTGTCTAGACAGCTGACCCTGTACCAGACACCTGTCTAGACAGCTGCCCCTGATCACCAGACACCTGTCTAGACAGCTGACCCTGATCACCAGACACCTGTCTAGACAGCTGACCCTGATCACCAGACACCTGTCTAGACAGCTGACCCTGTTCACCAGACACCTGTCTAGACAGCTGACCCAGTTCACCTGACACTTGTCTAGACAGCTGACCCTGTTCACCTGACACCTGTCTAGACAGCTGACCCAGTTCACCAGACACCTGTCTAGACAGCTGACCCAGTTCACCAGACACCTGTCTAGACAGCTGACCCTGTACCAGACACCTGTCTAGACAGCTGCCCCTGATCACCTGACACCTGTCTAGACAGCTGACCCTGTACCAGACACCTGTCTAGACAGCTGACCCTGTACCAGACACCTGTCTAGACAGCTGACCCAGTTCACCTGACACCTGTCTAGACAGCTGACCCAGTTCACCTGACACCTGTCTAGACAGCTGACCCAGTTCACCAGACACCTGTCTAGACAGCTGACCCTCTACCAGACACCTGTCTAGACAGCTGCCCCTGATCACCTGACACCTGTCTAGACAGCTGACCCTGTACCAGACACCTGTCTAGACAGCTGACCCTGTACCAGACACCTGTCTAGACAGCTGACCCTGTACCAGACACCTGTCTAGACAGCTGACCCAGTTCACCTGACACTTGTCTAGACAGCTGACCCTGTTCACCTGACACCTGTCTAGACAGCTGACCCAGTTCACCAGACACCTGTCTAGACAGCTGACCCTGTACCAGACACCTGTCTAGACAGCTGACCCTGTTCACCTGTCTAGACAGCTGACCCTGTACCAGACATCTGTCTAGACAGCTGACCCTGTTCACCTGTCTAGACAGCTGAACCTGTACCAGACACCTGTCTAGACAGCTGACCTAGTTCACCTGACACCTGTCTAGACAGCTGACCCTGTTCACCTGACACCTGTCTAGACAGCTGACCCTGTTCACCTGTCTAGACAGCTGACCCTGTTCACCAGACACCTGTCTAGACAGCTGACCCAGTTCACCTGACACCTGTCTAGACAGCTGGCCCTGTTCACCAGACACCTGTCTAGACAGCTGACCCAGTTCACCTGACACTTGTCTAGACAGCTGACCCAGTTCACCAGACACCTGTCTAGACAGCTGACCCTGTACCAGACACCTGTCTAGACAGCTGACCCTGTTCACCTGTCTAGACAGCTGACCCTGTACCAGACACCTGTCTAGACAGCTGACCCTGTTCACCAGACACCTGTCCCTGTTCACCTGACACCTGTCTAGACAGCTGACCCTGTTCACCAGACACCTGTCTAGACAGCTGACCCTGTACCAGACACCTGTCTAGACAGCTGACCCTGTACCAGACACCTGTCTAGACAGCTGACCCTGTACCAGACACCTGTCTAGACAGCTGACCCTGTTGACCAGACACCTGTCTAGACAGCTGACCCTGTACCAGACACCGCTAGACCTGATTCACCTGACACCTGTCTAGACAGCTGACCCTGTACCAGACACCTGTCTAGACAGCTGACCCTGTTCACCTGTCTGACCTGACCCTTCACCAGACATCTGTCTAGACAGCTGACCCTATTCACCTGTCTAGACAGCTGACCCTGTGCCAGACACCTGTCTAGACAGCTGACCCTGATTCACCTGACACCTGTCTGGGCAGCTGACCCTGTTCACCCAGACACCTGTCTAGACAGCTGACCCTGTACCAAGACACCTGTCTGAACAGCTGACCCAGTTCACTGACACCTGTCTAGACAGCTCTGTTCACCCCTGACACCTGTCTAGACAGCTGACCCTGTTCACCTGTCTAGACAGCTGACCCTGTTCACCAGACACCTGTCTAGACAGCTGACCCAGTTCACCTGACACCTGTCTAGACAGCTGGCCCTGTTCACCAGACACCTGTCTAGACAGCTGCCCCTGATCACCTGACACCTGTCTAGACAGCTGACCCTGTACCAGACACCTGTCTAGACAGCTGACCCTGTTCACCTGACACCTGTCTAGACAGCTGACCCTGTACCAGACACCTGTCTAGACAGCTGACCCAGTTCACCTGACACTTGTCTAGACAGCTGACCCTGTTCACCTGTCTAGACAGCTGACCCTGTACCAGACACCTGTCTAGACAGCTGACCCTGTTCACCTGACACCTGTCTAGACAGCTGACCCTGTACCAGACACCTGTCTAGACAGCTGACCCAGTTCACCTGACACTTGTCTAGACAGCTGACCCTGTTCACCTGTCTAGACAGCTGACCCTGTACCAGACACCTGTCTAGACAGCTGACCCTGTACCAGACACCTGTCTAGACAGCTGACCCTGTACCAGACACCTGTCTAGACAGCTGACCCAGTTCACCTGACACTTGTCCAGACAGCTGACCCTGTTCACCTGTCTAGACAGCTGACCGAATTCACCAGACACCTGTCTAGACAGCTGACCCTATTCACCTGACACCTGTCTAGACAGCTGACCCTGTTCACCTGACACCTGTCTAGACAGCTGACCCTGTACCAGACACCTGTCTGAGACAGCTGACCCTGTTCACCTGTCAGACAGCTGACCTACCAGACAGCTGACAGCCTGACCCTGTTCACCTGTCTGAACAGCTGACCCAGTTCACCTGACACCTGTCTGAAATCAGACCCAGTTCACCTGACACCTGTCAAGACAGCTGGCCCTGTTCACCAGACACCTGTCTAGACAGCTGACCCAGTTCACCTGACACTTGTCTAGACAGCTGACCCAGTTCACCTGACACCTGTCTAGACAGCTGACCCAGTTCACCAGACACCTGTCCTAGACAGCTGACCTGTTCACCACTGTCTAGACAGCGACCCTGTGCCAGACTTTCTCTCTAGACAGCTGACCCTATTCACCAGACACCTGTCCCTGTTCACCTGACACCTGTCTAGACAGCTGACCCATTCACCAGACACCTAGACAGCTGACCCTGTACCAGACACCTGTCTAGACAGCTGTCTCTAATACCCAGCATTCTACTGTCCTAGACAGCTGACCCACATTGACCAGACACCTGTGTCTAGACAGCTGACCCTGTACAGACACCTGTCTAGACAAGACCCTGACCCCTGTTCACGTGAACAGCTGACCCTGTCCAGACACCTGTCTGACCCTGTTCACCTGTCAGCTGACCTGTCCAGACATCTGTCTGACAGCTGTTCACCTGTCTATGGACAGCTGACCCTGTACCAGACACCTGTCTAGACAGCTGACCCTGTTCACCCAGACACCTGTCTAGACAGCTGACTATTCACCAGACACCTGTGACCCTGTACCAGACACCTGTCTGAACGGGTGAAGACGGGGTCAGCTGTCTGGGCTGAATGTCTGGTGCAGAGGTCAGCTGTCTGAACAGGTGAACGGGTCAGCTGTCTGGGCACAGGTGTCTGTCTGAGGTCAGCTGTCTGGGCAGTGTCAGGTGAACAGGGTCGGCTGTCTGGGCAGGTGTCTGGTGTGTGCAGGTCGGCTGTCTGGACGGGTGTCTGGTCAACAGGGTCGGCTGTCTGGAGCACCACAGGTGTCTGTGCAGGAGTCGGCTAATCTGTAGAGTGGTGGTGTTGTCCTCTCCTGTGGCGCCAGGAGTCAGCTGTCCTGGGTTTTAGTGTCTGTGTACAGGGCCAACTGTCTGAGACGGGTGTCCAGTGAACAGGTCCGGCGTGTCTGCGACACAGT
>NC_088409.1:2623973-2660368 GCF_034236695.1 Oncorhynchus nerka | reverse complement strand
TTGATACCCTAGTTATTATCCTGTTTACTGTAGTCAACATTATAGGCTGCTGATACCCTAGTTATTATCCTGTTTACTGTAGTCAACATTATAGGCTGATACCCTAGTTATTATCCTGTTTACTGTAGTCAACATTATAGGCTGTTGATACCCTAGTTATTATCCTGTTTACTGTAATATCACAACATTATAGGCTGATACCCTAGTTATTATCCTGTTTACTGTAGTCAACATTATAGGCTGTTGATACCCTAGTTATTATCCTGTTTACTGTAGTCAACATTATAGGCTGATACCCTAGTTATTATCCTGTTACTGTAGTCAACATTATAGGCTGTTGATACCCTAGTTATTATCCTGTTTACTGTAGTCAACATTATAGGTTGATACCCTAGTTATTATCCTGTTTACTGTAGTCAACATTATAGGCTGTTGATACCCTAGTTATTATCCTGTTTACTGTAATATCACAACATTATAGGCTGTTGATACCCTAGTTATTATCCTGTTTACTGTAGTCAACATTATAGGCTGTTGATACCCTAGTTATTATCCTGTTTACTGTAGTCAACATTATAGGCTGTTGATACCCTAGTTATTATCCTGTTTACTGTAGTCAACATTATAGCCTGTTGATACCCTAGTTATTATTCTGTTTACTGTAATATCACAACATTATAGGCTGTTGATACCCTAGTTATTATCCTGTTTACTGTAGTCAACATTATAGGCTGATACCCTAGTTATTATCCTGTTTACTGTAGTCAACATTATAGGCTGCTGATACCCTAGTTATTATCCTGTTTACTGTAATATCACAACATTATAGGCTGTTGATACCCTAGTTATTATCCTGTTTACTGTAGTCAACATTATAGGCTGTTGATACCCTAGTTATTATCCTGTTTACTGTAATATCACAACATTATAGGCTGATACCCTAGTTATTACTGTAGTCAACATTATAGGCTGTTGATACCTAGTTATTATCCTGTTTGCAATATCAACATTATAGGCTGTTGAAACCTAATTATTATCCTGTTTACTGTAGTCAACATTATAGTTGATACCTAGTTATTATCCTGTTTACTGTAATATCACAACATTATAGACTGAGTCACTGTACATTATAGGCTGTTGATACCCTAGTTATTATCCTGTTACTGTAGTCATACATTATAGGCTGATACCCTAGTTATTATCCTGTTTACTGTAGTCACAACATTATAGGCTGTTGCCTAGTTATTATCCTGTTACTGTAGTCAACATTATAGGCTGTAGTCAACATTATAGGCTGATACCCTAGTTATTATCCTGTTTACTGTAGTCAACATTATAGGCTGTTGATACCCTAGTTATTATCCTGTTACTGTAATATCACAACATTATAGGCTGTTGATACCCTAGTTATTATCCTGTTACTGTAGTCAACATTATAGGCTGATACCCTAGTTATTATCCTGTTTACTGTAATATCACAACATTATAGGCTGATACCCTAGTTATTATCCTGTTACTGTAGTCAACATTATAGTGTTGATACCCTAGTTATTATCCTGTTTACTGTAGTCAACATTATAGGCTGTTGATACCCTAGTTATTATCCTGTTACTGTAGTCAACATTATAGGCTGCTGATACCCTAGTTATTATCCTGTTACTGTAGTCAACATTATAGGCTGATATCCTAGTTATTATCCTGTTTACTGTAGTCAACATTATAGGTTGATACCCTAGTTATTATCCTGTTTACTGTAGTCAACATTATAGGCTGATACCCTAGTTATTATCCTGTTTACTGTAATATCACAACATTATAGACTGTTGATACCCTAGTTATTATCCTGTTTACTGTAGTCAACATTATAGGCTGTTGATACCCTAGTTATTATCCTGTTTACTGTAGTCAACATTATAGGCTGTTGATACCCTAGTTATTATCCTGTTTACTGTAATATCACAACATTATAGGCTGTTGATACCCTAGTTATTATCCTGTTTACTGTAGTCAACATTATAGACTGTTGATACCCTAGTTATTATCCTGTTACTGTAGTCAACATTATAGGCTGCTGATACCCTAGTTATTATCCTGTTTACTGTAATATCACAACATTATAGACTGTTGATACCCTAGTTATTATCCTGTTACTGTAGTCAACATTATAGGCTGTTGATACCCTAGTTATTATCCTGTTACTGTAGTCAACATTATAGGCTGATACCCTAGTTATTATCCTGTTTACTGTAATATCACAACATTATAGGCTGATACCCTAGTTATTATCCTGTTTACTGTAATATCACAACATTATAGGCTGATACCCTAGTTATTATCCTGTTACTGTAGTCAACATTATAGGCTGTTGATACCCTAGTTATTATCCTGTTTACTGTAGTCAACATTATAGGCTGTTGATACCCTAGTTATTATCCTGTTACTGTAGTCAACATTATAGGCTGCTGATACCCTAGTTATTATCCTGTTACTGTAGTCAACATTATAGGTGAACATTATTATCCTGTTTACTGTAGTCAACATGATATACCTAGTTATTATCCTGTTTACTGTAGTCAACATTATAGGCTGATACCTAGTTATTATCCTGTTTACTGTAATATCACAACATTATAGGCTGTTGATACCTAGTTATTATCCTGTTTACTGTAGTCAAACATTATAGGCTGTTGATACCTAGTTATTATCCTGTTTACTGTAGTCAACATTATAGGCTGTTGATACCCTAGTTATTATCCTGTTTACTGTAGTCAACATTATAGGCTGTTACCCTAGTTATTATCCTGTTACTGTAATATCACAACATTATAGGCTGTTGATACCCTAGTTATTATCCTGTTTACTGTAGTCAACATTATAGACTGTTGATACCCTAGTTATTATCCTGTTACTGTAGTCAACATTATAGGCTGTTGATACCTAGTTATTATCCTGTTTACTGTAATCAACATTATAGGTTGATACCCTAGTTATTATCCTGTTTACTGTAGTCAACATTATAGACTGTTGATACCTAGTTATTATCCTGTTACTGTAGTCAACATTATAGGCTGATACCCTAGTTATTATCCTGTTTGTAGTCTGTTATAGACTATACCTAGTTATTATCCTGTTTACTGTAGTCAACATTATAGGCTGATACCTAGTTATTATCCTGTTTACTGTAATATCAAACATTATAGACTGTTGATACCCTAGTTATTATCCTGTTTACTGTAGTCAACATTATAGGCTGTTGATACCCTAGTTATTATCCTGTTTACTGTAGTCAACATTATAGACTGATACCCTAGTTATTATCCTGTTTACTGTAGTCAACATTATAGGCTGATACCTAGTTATTATCCTGTTTACTGTAATATCAAACATTATAGGCTGTTGATACCCTAGTTATTATCCTGTTTACTGTAGTCAACATTATAGGCTGTGATACCTAGTTATTATCCTGTTTACTGTAATATCAACATTATAGGCTGATACCTAGTTATTATCCTGTTTACTGTAATATCACAACATTATAGACTGATACCTAGTTATTATCCTGTTTACTGTAGTCAACATTATAGGCTGTTGATACCCTAGTTATTATCCTGTTTACTGTAGTCAACATTATAGGCTGTTGATACCTAGTTATTATCCTGTTTACTGTCAATATAGGCTGCTGACAGTTATTATCCTGTTTACTGTAATATCACAACATTATAGGCTGTTGATACCTAGTTATTATCCTGTTTACTGTAATCAAACATTATAGGCTGATACCCTGTTATACCCTAGTTATTGATCCTGTTTTATCCTGTAGTCAACATTATAGGCTGCTGATACCTAGTTATTATCCTGTTTACTGTAGTCAACATCAACATTATATCCTGTTTACTGTAGCTTATAGACTGATACCTAGTTATTATCCTGTTTACTGTAGTCAACATTATAGGCTGATATCCTAGTTATTATCCTGTTTACTGTAGTCAACATTATAGGTTGATACCCTAGTTATTATCCTGTTTACTGTAGTCAACATTATAGGCTGATACCCTAGTTATTATCCTGTTTACTGTAATATCACAACATTATAGGCTGTTGATACCCTAGTTATTATCCTGTTACTGTAGTCAACATTATAGGCTGTTATACCCTAGTTATTATCCTGTTTACTGTAGTCAACATTATAGGCTGTTGATACCCTAGTTATTATCCTGTTTACTGTAGTCAACATTATAGGCTGTTGATACCCTAGTTATTATCCTGTTTACTGTAGTCAACATTATAGGCTGATACCCTAGTTATTATCCTGTTTACTGTAATATCACAACATTATAGACTGATACCCTAGTTATTATCCTGTTTACTGTAGTCAACATTATAGGCTGATACCCTAGTTATTATCCTGTTACTGTAGTCAACATTATAGGCTGTTGATACCCTAGTTATTATCCTGTTTACTGTAGTCAACATTATAGTATATATTATTATCACTGTAACATTATAGGCTGGATACCTAGTTATTATCCTGTTGCTGTAATATCACAACATTATAGGCTGATACCTAGTTATTATCCTGTTTACTGTAGTCAACATTATAGACTGTTGATACCTCTAGTTATTATCCTGTTTACTGTAGTCAACATTATAGGCTGATACCCTAGTTATTATCCTGTTTACTGTAGTCAACATTATAGGCTGATACCTAGTTATTATCCTGTTACTGTAGTCAACATTATAGGCTGATACCCTAGTTATTATCCTGTTTACTGTTAAACATTATAGGCTGATACCCTAGTTATTATCCTGTTTACTGTAGTCAACATTATAGGCTGTTGATACCCTAGTTATTATCCTGTTACTGTAGTCAACATTATAGGCTGTTGATACCCTAGTTATTATCCTGTTACTGTAGTCAACATTATAGGCTGTTGATACCCTAGTTATTATCCTGTTTACTGTAATCAAACATTATAGGCTTGATACCCTAGTTATTATCCTGTTTACTGTAGTCAACATTATAGGCTGTTGATACCTAGTTATTATCCTGTTTACTGTAGTCAACATTATAGGCTGTTGATACCCTAGTTATTATCCTGTTTACTGTAGTCAACATTATAGGCTGTTGATACCTAGTTATTATCCTGTTTACTGTAGTCAACATTATAGGCTGATACCCTAGTTATTATCCTGTTTACTGTAATCAAACATTATAGGCTGTTGATACCTAGTTATTATCCTGTTTACTGTAGTCAACATTATAGGCTGATACCCTAGTTATTATCCTGTTTACTGTAGTCAACATTATAGACTGTTGATACCCTAGTTATTATCCTGTTTACTGTAGTCAACATTATAGGCTGCTGATACCCTAGTTATTATCCTGTTACTGTAGTCAACATTATAGGCTGTTGATACCCTAGTTATTATCCTGTTTACTGTAGTCAACATTATAGGCTGATACCCTAGTTATTATCCTGTTTACTGTAGTCAACATTATAGGCTGATACCCTAGTTATTATCCTGTTTACTGTAGTCAACATTATAGGCTGATACCCTAGTTATTATCCTGTTTACTGTAATATCACAACATTATAGGCTGTTGATACCCTAGTTATTATCCTGTTTACTGTAGTCAACATTATAGGCTGATACCCTAGTTATTATCCTGTTTACTGTAGTCAACATTATAGGCTGATACCCTAGTTATTATCCTGTTTACTGTAGTCAACATTATAGGCTGTTGATACCCTAGTTATTATCCTGTTTACTGTAGTCAACATTATAGGCTGTTGATACCTAGTTATTATCCTGTTTACTGTAATATCACAACATTATAGGCTGATACCCTAGTTATTATCCTGTTACTGTAGTCAACATTATAGGCTGTTGATACCCTAGTTATTATCCTGTTTACTGTAGTCAACATTATAGGCTGTTGATACCCTAGTTATTATCCTGTTTACTGTAGTCAACATTATAGGCTGATGATACCTAGTTATTATCCTGTTTACTGTAGTCAACATTATAGGCTGATACCTAGTTATTATCCTGTTTACTGTAGTCAACATTATAGGCTGTTGATACCTAGTTATTATCCTGTTACTGTAATATCACAACATTATAGGCTGTTGATACCCTAGTTATTATCCTGTTTACTGTAGTCAACATTATAGGCTGTTGATACCCTAGTTATTATCCTGTTACTGTAGTCAACATTATAGGCTGATACCCTAGTTATTATCCTGTTTACTGTAATATCACAACATTATAGGCTGATACCCTAGTTATTATCCTGTTTACTGTAGTCAACATTATAGGCTGATACCCTAGTTATTATCCTGTTACTGTAGTCAACATTATAGGCTGTTGATACCTAGTTATTATCCATTTAGTAATCACAACATTATAGGCTGTTGATACCTAGTTATTATCCTGTTTGTAATATCAACAGGCTGTTGCCAGTAATGCCAACAAATTATAGGCTGATACCCTAGTTATTATCCTGTTTACTGTAATATCACAACATTATAGGCTGCTGATACCCTAGTTATTATCCTGTTTACTGTAGTCAACATTATAGGCTGTTGATACCCTAGTTATTATCCTGTTACTGTAATATCAAAATTATAGGCTGTTGATACCTAGTTATTATCCTGTTTACTGTAGTCAACATTATAGGCTGATACCACAGTTATTATCCCTTTACTGTAATATAAATTATAGGCTGTTGATACCTAGTTATTATCCTGTTTACTGCTAGTCAACATTATAGGCTGTTGATACCCTAGTTATTATCCTGTTTACTGTAATCAACATTATAGGCTGTTGATACCCTAGTTATTATCCTGTTTACTGTAGTCAACATTATAGGCTGTTGATACCTAGTTATTATCCATTATGACTGTTTTACTGTAATATTCACAACATTATGGCTGTTGATACCTAGTTATTATCCTGTTTACTGTAGTCAACATTATAGGCTGTTGATACCCTAGTTATTATCCTGTTTACTGTAGTCAACATTATAGGCTGATACCCTAGTTATTATCCTGTTTACTGTAATCTCCCAACATTAAAAAGCTGATACCTAGTTATTATCCTGTTTAACAGACAATAGGCTGATACCTAGTTAATCCTGTTTACTGTAGTCAAATCTGATACAGTTATTATCCTGTTTTAATGAATTGATATTTGCTGTTTAACTGTAAATGAATGCCTTTGATGCCTAGTGGCCATTAATCCTGTTTAGTCAAAATAATGCCTTGCTGCCACAGTGGTTATTATCCTGTTTAACTGTAGTCAATGAATGCCTTGCTGATACCCTAGTTATTATCCTGTTTGCCCTTTAACAAATTTATGCTGATACCACAGTGGTTATTATGCCTGTTTACTGTAGTCAAATTATGAATGCTGTGATACCTAGTTATTATCCTGTTAACTGTAATGAATGCCTTGGCTGATACCTAGTGGTATCCTGTTTACTGTAGTCAACATTATAGGCTGTCATACCCTGGTATTATCCTGTTTTACTGTAATATCAACTTATAGACTGTTGATACCCTAGTTATTATCCTGTTTACTGTGTCACATTATAGGCTGATACCTAATTATATCCAGCCACTGTAGTCAACATTATAGGCTGTTGATGCCCATAGTTATTATCCTGTTTACTGTAATCACTGCATTATACTCTCTCAGATATCCCAGTTCTTATTAACCAATGCCTGTTGATACCTGGTTATCCTGTTTGTTCTCAACATTCCGTAGGCTGTTGCTACTGAAGTCGGTATTTGGGGTATCTGTTCATTTAACCTTTAATAACTAGGCAAGTCAATTAAGGCCTTAGCTGCCACAGTGGCCATAAAATTCCTTTAACAAAATGAATGCCTGCCAATGGTCAGTTCTGCCACTTTAAAAAATGAGATGAGGCCTGCTGCCAATTTTCATCATAGTGCTTCAACTATGACAGACAAATGACTGAAAAAATCAGTGCCCTTTGTACAAAATGAATGCCTTGCTGTCACAGTGGTCATTGTGCAAATTAAATGGTGGAAAATGTTACAGTGGTCAATAACAAAATTGCCTTGCTGTCAATGGTTTGTGCCCTTTAATAAATACCCTTTGTGCCACAGTGGCCATTGTGCCCAGAGGTGTATGAATGCTTCTGTCACAGTGGCTTCACCCCAACTAAATGGATGCCTTATCCACAGTGGTCTTGTGCCCCATTTCCTCCCATGCAGATCTCCTCAGTGGATTTCTTTTGGGGCTGCCTTGCTGTTGCAGATTCAGTCATCTAGCCTGATGCCTTCTACAGGTTGTTTCATTTTCCTTTCACAACTAGGCCAGTCAATGGCCATAAGGCCTTAGGCCTGCCTTGTGCCTGTGGCAATGTGTTTTAAATGTTGTCAAGTGCAAGTGGCCAGTGCCACTTTCATCTAAGGTGACTGCCTTGCCATTTTGGATTGTTTTCACTAAATGAATTGACATCAATGGCCCCATTCAAAAAAATTCCTTTGCCACTTTTTGTCCCTTTGCCAAATGATTTGCCAAAGCATAATGTCCTTTAACAAAAGTTTATGCTTGCACAGTACTTTGTTTTCTGTTCTTTGAACTAAATCATGTCTTGCTGTCAAACAGTGAATTGAGTTTTCAAAAATGTTTTTGGTTTCATCTGGCCCTTGTTGATCTCCCTAAATGAATGCTTGCTGGATCATGGTTGCTCTCTAGCAATACTTTTGCTGCCACAGTGGTCATTATTGGCTTAACTAAATCTGGAGATGGGATCACAGTGGCCACTGCAAACTAAATGAATCCCTTGCTGCACAACCAGGTTCAAATGACATGCCTTGGGGGTAGGTTTGGGATCATTGGCATGCCCAACACTTGCACATTCACTAGGTCCCCACACTCTGGGATACAATCACCAACATTCATTCATTCCTTTAACGGAATTTGAGATGTCCTTCTGGAGCCCATTGAGGTTTTCCACAGGGTGTTATTCACAGTGGTATTTCTCTAATGAATGCTCCTCACAGTCTTTGTCCTCCAAACCAATCATTGCTTTCCAGAATAATGCCTTTCCAGACCAGATGGGCCTTCTGCCAAGAATCATTCTGGATCTAAATGAATTTGTGCTTCAATGTCCTTTCACAGAAATCATCTTTGTCTTGGCACTGCAGGATTTGGAGTCCCTGGAAAATAAGCATTTGGTCATAACAGAGTGCCATCTGTGCTTTGTTACTTTGATAACAAGCTCAACAGTCTGTGCCAAAGTCCCCGTGTGGTTCTGGGATTTTTGCTGCCACAGTGGCTTGTGTTTTAACAACATGTTGCTGGTGTCTTGTGCCCCAGATGAATCTTGCTGCCAGTTTTGTGACCAAAGACTAAATGATGTTTGTTCCCAGTGGCATTTTACTTTAATTAAAACAGCCCTGCTGTTCCAATGTGATTTTCTGAAATTTTTTTCTGGTTTGTCTGTCACAGTTTGTTTCTGGTGTTTTGATGAAAATTAAGGCTCTGTTCTCATCAGTGGATTTTTGGGCTGGGTGACTGTTCTGGTGGTTGCTTTACTGCAATGCCTTGTTCTGCCCCACTCCAACTCTCGATATTTGTTCCTATATTCACGAGGAAGGCCTTTTACAGCCTTTGGTCTTGGCCAGCATTTTTGGGGTGGGTGTTCAGTGATTTCTTGGTTTGGGTTACATGCACATACACTACATTTATACTCACACACAATAACAAATGGTTTCATCACATTGGCATACACAACACACTAACCTCTCCAAGACCTGGGAAACCCTAAATTTGATGGAATTTCTTTAATGTTTTTTGTTCTCTTTCCACTGTGGATCTAGTCCCAGAATCATCTCCTCTCTTTCATCTCATTTGCCAAATATCTTATCTGTACTCTCAGGTTGTATCATTTTCTGGGATCTTTTTTTTCTATCATTTTGTCTCTTGAATTAATTTTGACATCCCAGGCTAGAATCACTCATCTGTTTAAAGTACCTGAACTTGGTCTTTACATTTCGTTTCACAATTCTCCCCCATCGGTGTTTCTTCATCTCCTGCTCTGAATCATCCCTGCTTCATCCCTCTCCACAACCAACTCCTGTGGCAAACTCCAGAAGATTGGCTCTCTCGGTTGTAAAATGACCAAAGCTTGACAGTCCTCTCTGGGACTCTGTTCTACCATCTATTCTGATAACACAGTTCACACTGGGTGCCATTTCAATTACCACCCACCCTCCTCCCTCATGGTGAAACACCCTGTTCTGTGAGTGCTAAACATTTCACTATCTGTTCTCCAGCTGTGAATTTGCTTGACACTCTGTCTGTGGTCTGTAATGAATGATGTCTCTGTTCTGGCCATCTACACCCTTCTGTTCAGGTGCATCTCCCCACCTGTTCTTAGTGTTGATCTGGATGTTCTCTGAGAACCTATTCTCCTCACTCTGCAGAATCAAAGCCCTGTTCCACTGAATCTCTCCTCCCCCACCCTCTTCCAAGACCTAATGCCCCTGGTGAAGTTCAGAGTCTCTCTGAGAAGAATCATTGGGGGTCCGATTAGGCAATTTGATACTCCTCTCTGCATGTTTTCTCTGGCTCATCTGGTCATCTGGAATCATCTCCTCTCTGGGGAATACACCTGGTCACTGATCTGGACGTTCACTCCATCGCACCACCCATCATGTCCGGATCGATCCATCACGCTGCTCTAGGGAGTCTTTTATCTGTTCAGGTAGCCTGGTCATGCTGTGGAATGTCTCTTCCACCCAAAGGTCATGAAACATCTTGGGGAATAGTGCCTTCCTCGTCTGAAAGGTGCTATCCTCATCCTCTTCTGTCATTGGGCACTTCTGCTGACACCCTGTCCTGTTCTGATCCAGGATCTTTTTCTGGCACCTGTTCTGTTCTGGAATTACTCTGAAACACCCTGTTCTGTTCTGGACCATGTTATTCTGAATACACCTGTTCTGTTCTGGGCGCCTTTCTCTGGATGTGGTATTCTGAAACACCCTACTGTAGTGTTCTGATCTACTGTGGCCGTTGCTCTGACACTGTTTGTGGTCTCCATAATGCCTGATGTCTCTGCTCCACCTCAACCACTTCAGACTCCTCAGGTGGTGAGGGTCCCCTACCTGGATGCTGCTTGGTGTTCCGTCTCTCAGTGAGAACCTGTTGGTGGTGGTGGCCGTGGTGCGAACAGAACCTCCACTCCCCAATGTACATGTTTATCTGCAGCCTGGCCACCTTCAGACCATCTCCTCCCTCTCCAAGACCTGGACCCCGTGGGGCTTGATGCAGTATTCAGGGCACAACTGGACTCCCGGGGACCCCGTCCGGAGGGCCTATATGGTCATAGGTAGGGCACTATATGGGGAATAGGCACTATATCTGAGGTAGGGGCACTATATGGGGAATAGGGCACTATTCACGCAGGTAGGCACATATATGGGGAATAGGGCCTATATGGGGGGATAGGGCACTATATGGGGAATAGGGCCTCGGTCAAAGGGGGTAGGGCACTATATAGGGAATAGGGCCTCAGATTAAAGGTAGGGCACTATCCTCGAATAGGCCTTGGTTAAAGGTAGGGCACTATATGGGGGCTAGGTCACTATATGCCAAGGAAGATTGCAGGCCTCGGTTAAAGGTAGGGCCATGGGGAATAGGGCCTCGGTTAAAGGTAGGCTCACTATATGGGGAATAGGGTGCTTGGTTAAAGGTAGGGCACTATCATGGGGAATAGGGCCTACTTAAGTGTAGGGCACTATATTCCAGGAATAGGGCTGCTTGGTTCTCGCCTTAGAGGTAGGGCACTATATGGGAATAGGGCCTTTAGAGGTAGGGCACTATGCTGGGGAGTAGGGCACTCTATGGGGAATAGGCCTTGGTTAAGGTAGGTCTGCACTATATGGGGAATAGGGCCTTTCCACCAGGTTTTTGACCCACTATATGTGGGAATAGGGCCTTGGTTAGAGGTAGGGCACTATATGGGGAATAGGGCCTTGGTTAGAGGGGCACTATATGGGGAATAGGGCCTTGGTTAAAAGGTAGGGCACTATATGGGGAATAGGGCCCTTGGTTACACTATATGGGAATAGGGCCTTGGTTAGAGGTAGGGCACTATATGGGGAATAGGGAGAGGTAGGGCACTATATGGGGAATAGGGCACTTGGTTAAACTCATGGTAGGGCACTATATGGGGAATAGGGCACTTGGTTGGGGGTAGGGCACTATATGGGGGTAGGGCACTATATGGGGAATAGGGCCTTGGTTAAAGGTAGGGGGTAGGGCACTATATGGGGAATAGGGCCTTGTTAAGGTAGGGCACTATATGGGGAATAGGGCCTTGGTTAGAGGTAGGGCACTATATGGTTAAGGTAGGGCACTATATGGGGAATAGGGCCTTGGTTAAAAAGGTAGGGCACTATATGGGGAATAGGGCACTATATGGGGGAGGTAGGGGCACTATATGGGGAATAGGGCCTTGGTTAAGGTAGGGCACTATATGGGAATATGGCCTTGGTTAAAGGTAGGGCACTATATGGGGGAATAGGGCCTTGGTTAAGGTAGGGCACTATATGGGGAATAGGGCCTTGGTTAGAGGTAGGGCACTATATGGGGGTAGGGCACTATATGGGGGTAGGGCACTATATGGGAGTAGGGCCTTGGTTAGAGGTAGGGCACTATATGGGGGTAGGGCACTATATATGGGGTAGGGCACTATATGGGGAATAGGCCTTGGTTAAAGGTAGGGCACTATATAGGGGGTAGGGCACTATATGGGGGTAGGGCACTATAATAGGGCCTTGGTTAGAGGTAGGGCACTATATGGGGAATAGGGCCTTGGTTAGAGGTAGGGCACTATATGGGGAATAGGGCCTTGGTTAGAGGTAGGGCACTATATGCGGAGTAGGGCACTATATGGGGAATATGGCCTTGGTTAGAGGTAGGGCACTATATGGGGAATAGGGCCTTGGTTAGAGGTAGGGCACTATATGGGGAATAGGGCCTTGGTTAAAGGTAGGGCACTATATGGGGGGTAGTTCCTTGGTTAAAGGTAGGGCACTATATGGGGAATAGGGCACTATATGGGGGGTAGGGCACTATATGGGGAATAGGGCCTTGGTTAGAGGTAGGGCACTATATATAGGGGTAGGGGCACTATATGGGGGTAGGGCACTATATGGGAATAGGGCCTTGGTTAAAGGTAGGGCACTATATGGGAATAGGCCTTGGTTAGAGTAGGGCACTATATGGGGGTAGGGCACTATATGGGGAATAGGGCCTTGGTTAAGGGCACTATATGGGGGTAGGGCACTATATGGGGGTAGGGCACTATATGGGGAATAGGGCCTTGGTTAGAGGTATATATATATATATATGTTTAACTATATATGGAATAGATAACTACTGTATATTATACAGTACATTTAACTATATACAGAATAGATAACTACTGTATATTATACTATATGTATAACTATGTACAGAATAGATAAATACTGTATATTATACTATATGTATAACTATGTACAGAATAGATAACTACTGTATATTATACTATATGTATAACTATGTACAGAATAGATAACTACTGTATATTATACTATATGTATACTACAGTGCGTTTGGGAAGTATTCAGACCCTTGCCCTTTTCCACATTTTGTTATGTTACAGCCTTATTCTAAAATGGATTAAATTATGTTTTTCCTCATCAATCTACACACAATACCCCATAATGACATCACAATACCCCATAATGACATCACAATACCCCATAATGACATCACAATATCCCATAATGACATCACAATACCCCATAATGACATCACAATACCCCATAATGACATCACAATACCCCATAATGACATCACAATATCCCATAATGACATCACAATATCCATAATGACATCACAATACCCACAATACCCATAATGACATCCTGACACCCCATAATGACATCACAATATTTATAATGACAAAAGAAGCAAAACAGTTTATTTTATTTTTATGTTTGCACATTATAACAAATAAAAAAAGAAATACATAACTGATAAGTATTCAGACCCTTTGCTATGAGACTTGAAAATGAGCTCAGGTGCATTTGGAAAGCCACACACCTGTCTATATATAGGTCCCATAGTGGACAGTGCATGTCAAAGCAAAAACCAGGTCAAGGAATTGTCCGTGAGATCTGAGACAGGATTGTGTTGAGGCACGTACCAAATGTCTGCAGGAAGGAGGGTCCATCCAAAATGTCTGCAGCATTGAAGGGGTCCATCATTCTGCAAGAACACAATGGCCTCCATCATTCTTCAATGGAAGAAGTTTGGAACCACTAAGATTCTTCCTAGAGCTGGCCACCACTGGCCAAACTGAGCAATCAGGGAGAAGGGCCTTTGGTCAGGAGGTGACCAAGAACCCAATGTCCAAGAAGAACAACCATCTGCAGCACTCCACCAATCAGGCCTTTATTGTAGAGTGGCTAGACGGAAACCACTCTCAGTAAAAGGCACATGACAGCCCACTTGGAGGTTGCCAAAAGGCACCTAAAGACTGTCTGGCTGAATAACCGATTGGCAAACCTACTGCAAATTGAGAAATCATGTGACTAAACGGAACTAAGGAAGAAGAAACTATACTATAAAACAAAGATAAATTATGTAAAGAATGATAGTAAACGCTTTGACACTTTAAATGAAATTTTGGGCAAAAAGGCAAACTCAACTCATTGAATTAGATGGCTCATTCATCACAAAATCCACTGATATTGCCAACAACTTTAATGATTTTTAAGTGGCAAGATTAGCAAATTTAGTCATGACCTTCGGCCAAAAGCCGAACGTCCACATTCAAGTAAAACTGACCAAAATATGAAAGACAGGCATTGTAATTTTTGAATTCCGTAAAGTGGTGTGGAAGAGGTGAAAAAATGATTATTGAAAAGCCACCGGGGTCTGGTAGCAGATGGAAGAGTAGGGGATAATAATTGGGCGATATTGTCACTTCATTGCCCCCGTCGCCTGCTCGTCAATCTAAGCCTACTAGAAAGTGTTCCGCAGACCTGGATGGAAGCTAAGTCGCTTCGCTTTGCAAACCACCCTTTACCTGGCTCAATAACACCAATCCGCCTGTTACCAACCTTGAAAATGACATTTGAGGAAAATACGCCTTGTTTGACCAGATACAATGCTATTTCACAATAAATAAATGAAAAACAGATTTAGCATTCTTATATAGAACAAGCCAACATACACAAATGACTGATTGGCTGAAGAAGAACCGCCACGATTGGCGAGAGAGCACCACTTACACAAATGACTGATGATTGGCTGAAGGCATACTTACGATTGGCTGAAGAATGGCACTTACAAATGACTGATGATTGGCTGACGCCACTTACGATTGGCTGAAAAGCGCCCTTACACAAATGACTGATGATTGGCTGAAGAACGCCATGCCACAAATGACTGGCGATTGGCTGAGAAACGCCACTTACACAAATGACTGGCGATTGGCTGAGAGAGCGCCACTTACACAAATGACCAGCGATTGTGAAAGGCATGCACCTGGAAATGATTGATTGGCTGAAGCCGCACACAAATGACAGATGATTGGCTGAAGAAGCCACTTACACAAATGACTGATGATTGGCTGAGAGAACGCCACTTACACAAATGACTGATGATTGGCTGAGAGAAAGTGAAGATAAAAGATTATGGGAGCTGTTTTATTAGAACTTCAGTGTGGCTTTGACATTATCGATTATAGTCTAGCTTTACTCTCCCCGCTATTATTGTGGATTGTATTTTATTTAATATTTTATAAAACCTTTATTTGCAACCAGGTAGGCCAGTTGAGAATAAGTTCTCATTTACAACTGTGACCTGGTCAAGATAAAGCACAGCAGTGTGAACAGACAACACAGAGTTACACATAAACAAACATACAGTCAAATAACACAATAGAAAAATCAATAGAAGATCTATGTACAGTGTGTGGTAAATGAGGTAAGATAAGGGAGATAAAAATAAACAGGCCATTGTGCGAAGTAACTGAATTAACACAGTGTCCAAAGAAGGGAGCCAGAAGTATACGGAATGGTGTCGTCTGCGTAGAGGTGGATCAGAGAACCACCAGCAGCAGGAACGACGGATCAGAACCACCAGCAGCAGGAGCTGACGGATCAGAGAACCACCAGCAGCAGGAGCAGCGGATCAGAACCGCCAGCAGCAGGGAAGCGGCGGATCAGAAACCACCAACAGCAGGAAGCGGCGGATCAGAAACCACCAGCGCAGGAGGACGGATCAGAGACTCACCAGCAGCAGGAGGCGGCGGATCAGAGAACCACCAACGCAGCAGAGGCGGCGGATCAGAGAACCACCAACAGCAGGGGCGGCGGATCAGAGAACCACCAGCAGCAGGAGCGGCGGATCAGAGAACCACCAGCAGCAGGAAGCGGCGGATCAGAGACTCACCAGCAGCAGGAGGCGGCGGATCAGAGACTCACCAGTAGCAGGAGCGGCGGATCAGAGAACCACCAGTAGCAGGAGCGACGGATCAGAGACTCACCAGCAGCAGGAAGCGTAGGATCAGAGAACCACCAGCAGCAGGAAGGCGACGGATCAGAGAACCACCAGCAGCAGGAGCGGCGGATCAGAGACTCACCAGTAGCAGGGCGACCTCCTTGATATATACAGAGAAAGTCGGCCGAGAATTGAACCCTGTGGCACCCCCATAGAGACTGCCAGAGGACCGGACAACAGGCCCTCCGATTTGACTCACTGAACTCTATCAGAGTAGTAGTTGGTGAACCAGGCTGTTGAGTCTGTCGATGAGGATGTGGGGATTGACAGAGTCGAAAAAAGCCTTGGCCAGGTCGATGAATATGGCTGCACAGTAATGTCTCTTATCGATGGCGGTTATGATATCGTTTAGGACCTTGGGCGTGGCTGAGGTGCACACCATGACCTGCTCTGAAACCAGATTGCATAGCGAAGAAGGTACGGTGGGATTCTAAATGGTCGGTAATCTGTTTGTTAACTTGGCTTTAGAAGACCTTAGAAAGTCAAGGTAGGATAGATATAGGTCTGTAGCAGTTTGGGTCTAGAGTGTCAACCTGTTGATGGACAGGCCAGAAAAGATTTTTAACAATGTAAAGTTTTGGGGGTGAAGCTTTCATTCAATTCCTGTTGCACACAACAAGCCTCCATTCCCCCTGTCTGGGGATTCATGACTGATTTAAGATGAAATCTTCAACCCTGAAAACTGTCTTATTATTAGTTGGAGAACATGTGCTCTTTATCATAGAATATTAGGTGAAATACTTTAATATATTTTTTTACCCAAGTTACACTACCAACCCATCTATATAAATGTTGGCTGTATTCAATGCTCGGTTTGTGGATCACTAATGACCATTCTGTTTTGGCTGTATTCCTTAATACCTGCTGGTTGTGGATCACTAATGATCATTATGTTGCCACTGGCTGTATTCCTTAATGCCTGCTGGTTGTGGATCACTAATGATCATTCTGTTGCCCCTGGCTGTATTCCTTAATGCCTGCTGGTTGTGGATCACTAATGATCATTCTGTTGCCCTGGCTGTATTCATAATGCCTGCTGGTTGTGGATCACTAATGATCATTCTGTGTGCCCCTGGCTGTATTCCCTTAATGCCTGCTGGTTTGTGGATCACTAATGATCATTCTGTTGCCCCTGGCTGTATTCCCTTAATGCCTGCTGGTTGTGGATCACTAATGATCATTCTGTTGCCCCTGGCTGTATTCCTTAATGCCTGCTGGTTGTGGATCACAAATGATCATTCTGTTGCCACTGGCTGTATTTCTTAATGCCTGTGGTTGTGGATCACTAATGATCATTCTGTTACCACACTGGCTGTATTCCCTTAATGCCTGCTGGTTGTGGATCACTAATGATCATTCTGTTGCCCCTGGCTGTATTCCTTAATGCCTGCTGGTTGTGCTGATCACTAATGATCATTCTGTTGCCACTGGCTGTATTCCTTAATGCCTGCTGGTTGTGCTTCGCCACCTCAGCCCGGCCCACTGTCGTCATAGGGGACCATAGGTAGCAACCCAGTAAAGTTGCATTGGTTATTTATTAAGGACTTGTGGTTGGGCGTGGTAAAGTTGGATCGGTTATTTATTAAGGACTTGTGGTTGGACGTGGGCAAGTTGGTGTGTGGTTCTGCCACAGGGCAGAAATGATAAGCAGGTTGCAGAACATAGAAGGTAAAGGAGATGAGAATACATCTATTAAACCAATAGATCTCAAATAAGGACAATAAGGAAATCTCAATGTAATGATTAACTAAAATATACATGAAAAATAGGAAACAAACAAACGTCTTAACTTGGAAGCACACAACAAAGACTTACAGAACGATCCCTACACCACTGAGTATAATCGGGTCAATCTGCACCTATAGCTACACATCTTCCTTTAGACTTTTCCTTTGTCGAATGGCTGGAAGTTCTCATCATAAATAGTATTTAGTTAAAATGGGTTACCTGTCTCTCTGCTGGACATAATACATTCCTATGGGATTTTCACCCGGCACAGCCAGAAGAGAACTGGCCACCCCTCAGAGCCTGGTTCCTCTCTACCCGGCACAGCCAGAAGAGGACTGGCCACCCCTCTGAGCCTGGTTCCTCTCTACCCGGCACAGCCAGAAGAGGACTGGCCACCCCTCATAGCCTGGTTCCTCTCTACCCGGCACAGCCAGAAGAGGACTGGCCACCCCTCATAGCCTGGTTCCTCTCTACCCGGCACAGCCAGAAGAGGACTGGCCACCTCATACCCTGGTTCCTCTCTGGTTTATAATCTCCACCCCTCATAGCCTGGTTCCTCTCTAGGTTTATAATCTCCACCCGGCACAGCCAGAAGAGGACTGGCCACTCCTCATACCCTGGTTCCTCTCTAGGTTTATAATCTCCACCAGGCACAGTCAGAAGAGGACTGGCCACCCCTCATAGCCTGGTTCCTCTCTAAGTTTCTTCCTAGGTTTTGGCCTTTCTAGAGTTTTCCTAGCCACCGTGCTTCTACACCTGCATTGCTTGCTGTTTTGGGGTTTTAGGCTGAGTTTCTGTACAGCACTTTGAGATATCAGCTGATGTAAGAAGGGCTATATAAATACATTTGATTTGACCTAAAGTGACGTGTACAGGGCAGGTTTCCTGTAATTTGTCTTAAAATTTACACAAATTGTAATACAATGATATAATTATATATCATTACAATCAGTAAACTTCAGGGAACACCAGTATATATATTACTTTTAAGAGTGTTTACATGTGAACTATTGGAACATTTACAAAAAACAGTAATTTTCACCTTCACCATTTTCTACTAAACGTTTAAAGGATATGTACATATGGCATTTTGGGGCCAGTTTTTAGCCCCTCAAACATTTTAAGTCATCATTGGGCTGTATGCACCAATTATGTGTGGAATATATGGCCAAGTGGATCTGGTCCAATATGACCCCCTGCAGCTGAATGGCCGCCATATTGGAAATAGCCGCCAGGGGGTAATGGACTAAATCTGTGATGGCACTATAACCCCAAAAATACTTCTTTAGACATGCCCCAGCTATGTGTGGAATGTGGTGGCTCTATCAGAAAGTCGACTATTCTTTCCGATAACTGCTAGACTACGGTCAAAATGACCTCAATATGACCCCCATAAGGTCTTCCCAGACGGCACACATACATCTCGCCGACGTCGCCCCGATGAATACATTATACATTGGGCTGACGTAGTATGGAGACGTTTGCGCATTGGCAAGATGACGTCACCATTAGATCATATTTGCACTTCAGCCGCTATTTGGTCGACGCACGTCAAAGCTGCTAAGTTATACCGGCATAATAAAATAAAATAAATATGCTAACATTTAGCAGACACCAGTTACATTAGTGAGTGCATACATTTATATACTTTTCTTTTTCATACTTCAACCCCGTGAATGAAACCCACAACGCTGGTATTGCAAGCACCATGCGTTACCAACTGAGCTTACAGGGGACTGTCCTAGACTAAGTGAATTTGTTTGTGGGTAAAATGAAGAGAGACGATTCAGGTTAATGTCAAATTGATTAAACTTTTAACATACCATCAAGTTGTTAAGCGATCTGCAGCACAGAAAAGAGAGAAACGAGGAACAGAGAAACATCACATTGAATATAAGAGGAGGGTGTGCATTGGTTCCATAAAGACGGACGTAAATTTGTTATTACAGGCTAAGTGCAGTGAATATGTGATGACTATATTTACACAAAAAGGTAACATTTGAGTGTTCGTGTACCAACTTGGACACTTACAACATAAAGTGGAACGATGTTGATTATGTTTACAGACGCCTATCGCTGGTTGAAGGTTGTAAAAGCTCTTTCAAAGAAATGGTCATTCTGACCGAAAGGTTCTAGGCATATCGGGAAGTGCTGTTTTTACGCAATTTGCAGACACCAAATCTCGCGACAAATAAACTACGAAATCCGCTGATGCCGTGCGCTGTCCGAGGACACGCGGATTCCCCTCGAGCTCTGCTGTAAGATCTTCTACGACGGACGGTCATTCTGTAGCATGGCTCCTTCACGCTACAGAAAACACTTTTTGACAGGATCAAAAACCTCTTACATTCAATGTATGTATTCCGTTACGTGTCATCTTCGTCACGTAGTTTTACAACTTCCCGAAAAATGTATATATATACACAACTACTTTGCCAAGTGTCGGGCTAGCTAACTTAGCCAGTAAGCAAAACAACCCCAGTTGTCGTTCTGTCAGAATCAGGCTTCAGCCAGACAACTAACGTTAGCTAACCACATCTAAAACTGGCACGTGTTTCCACAGGGTTGTTCTGGAAGCTTTATAAGTGAAGCAAGTTTTTGTCGTCCTCCAGACTCCCCCAATGTCAACCACACAGAAGCCTCTGCGTATGTGACAGCTAGCCAGCTAGCTCTAGAAGGATAACTAAGATGTTTTGCAAGTTCTGTAGCTAACCTTTGCACATAGTAAACTTGGCTAGCTAGCTACTTAGCGAGCAGACTAGCTACTTACTATAGTTGGTTTGCTAGCTAGCTTTTTATTTGCCTTGTTTCGCTATATATCCGAATATGGCTGTGTAGCTAGTTAACTTAGTTCAACCAGAACTTTGGTTGTTTAGCTGAGGATCACCCACAGTAGTGGCTACTGGATTAGTCTGTTGTGTCATTTTATTTGGACGTTTTCATTTCAGGTGTTGGATTAATGGTTGACCTGTTCTAGTTGGAGGTATGTTTTGGTATTATGTCTTATCATCAGATACGTTTCTTCACTCTGATTTATAGCGTTCCTAACTTAATATATACTTATCAACATAAATGATTACTCCTGTTGTAAATGATAGTCATTAGTAAACGATGATGATGATGATGTGTGCTGTCTGCAGGCTCTGTGGTCAAACGTCTCAGGGAGGAGGAGATGCATCGTGTTCTGTCCCAGGGTGCATTGCGGCAGATGGCCTACGTGCGGCCTGTGGTCGTGGGCCTGTCGGTGTGTGAGGCTCGCCTGGCCGTGTCGGTGTGTATTGTAGGCCGCCTGCCCCCCGGGCCCGGCCAGCGCTGGGTCAGTACCTCAGCCTTTAACAGGGCAGTAGAACAGCCCAAGCTCCGGCCGGAGGACCAGGACCCACCCAGCCATCCCCTCAGCCTGGCTGGAACAGAGCCCGTCTATGGGGCAGACTCCTCCAAGCTGCCTGTGGAGGCCCCACCGGAGGCTCCAGAGATAGACCCTCTGCAGGACAAGTCCATTGGTCTGGTCCAGAGGTTCAAGAAGACCTTCAAGCAGTATGGGAAGGTGATGATACCTGTCCATCTCCTGACCTCCAGCGTCTGGTTCGGGACCTTCTACTACGCTGCTATGCAGTAAGTCACCTGTCTCTGGTCTAATCTCCCTGGGGATTCCTACATTAACCCTAAACCACCTGTCTGGTGTACCTCTCCCTGGGGATTCCTACATTAACCCTAAACCACCTGTCTGGTGTACCTCTCCCTGGGGATTCCTACATTAACCCTAAACCACCTGTCTGGTGTTCCTCTCCCTGGGGATTCCATTACTATGGTCTTTTGTTATGAGTCATTTAGCTATACATAGGGCATTTTAGAAGTGCAGTACCATAACTGGTCTTTTGGCCTGAGGTTAATGGCATTTGCTGTTGTGTTCATTGTACAGACTATTACCTAGATACATTCACGGGCCAGTTTATTAGGTACACCCATCTAGTACTGTGTCGAACCCCACTTTGCCTCTACAACAGCCTGAATTCTTCGGGGGGATGGACTAGTGACTAGTTATTTTGCCTGTTAGCGTGCACGGCTGTTGCCATTGCCCTTCGACCGCTCATCAACGAGCTGTTTTCACCCACAGGACTGCTGCTGACTGGATGCGTTTCGCACCGTTCTCAGTAAACCCTAGGACCAGGGGTTCCCAAACTTTTTTTTGGGGCCCTCAACCCTATTTTTATATCTGAAAACTCTCGCGACCACGTGAAAGAAGAAATGCTGTAATTAACAGCCAAAGGTAACTTTTATTTATTTGGGGCTGTGTCAGTCAATAGAAAACCATTCTAACAGTTTCTGATTCTCTTAACTCACCATCACATACTTTTAATGTGGGACTAGGACAGTCAATTAGTCTGACATAATGTGGGACTAGGACAGTCAATTAGTCTGACATAATGTGGGACTAGGACAGTCAATTAGTCTGACATAATGTGGGACTAGGACAGTCAATTAGTCTGACATAATGTAGGCTAGGACAGTCAATTAGTCTGACATAATGTGGGACTAGGACAGTCAGTGTTGACCTGCCAGGCTAGGACAGTCAGTGTCTGACATAATGTGGGACTAGGACAGTCAATTAGTCTGACATAATGTGGGGCTGTGACAGTCAATTAGTCTGACATAATGTGGGGCTGACAGTCAATTAGTCTGACATAATGCCTGATTGGATGATCATTCATTCAGTACTCCATGTGGGGCTGGGACTGAGACAGTCTAATTAGTCTGACATAATGTAGGCTAGGACAGTCAATTAGTCTGACATAATGTGGGGCATGATCAATTAGTCAATAATGTGGAGCTGGGACTAGGACAGTCAATTAGTCTGACATAATGTGGGGCTGGGACAGTCAGTGGTCTGGATGTGGGGCATAATGTGGACAGTCAATTAGTCTACTAGGACAGTCAATTAGTCTGACATAATGTGGGGCTGGGACTAGGACAGTCAATTAGTCTGACATAATGTGGGGCTGTGACAGTCAATTAGTCTGACATAATGTGGGGCTGTGACAGTCAATTAAATGACAAATGTGGGGCTAGGACATCTGACATAATGTGGGGTATGACAGTCAGTGACATAATGTGGGGCTAGGACAGTCAATTGATATCAATTAGTCTGACATAATGTGGGGCTGGGACAGTCAATTAGTCTAGGACAGTCAATTAGTCTGACATAATGTGGGGCTGTGACAGTCAATTAGTCTAGGACAGTCAATTAGTCTGACATAATGTGGGGCTGTGACAGTCAATTAGTCTGACATAATGTGGGACTAGGACAGTCAATTAGTCTGACATAATGTGGGGCTGGGACTAGGACAGTCAATTAGTCTGACATAATGTGGGGCTGTGACAGTCAATTAGTCTGACATAATGTGGGGCTGTGACAGTCAATTAGTCTGATACTAATGGGCTGGGACAGTCATTGATGGCATATGTGGATGTGACAGTCAATTAGTCTGACATAATGTGGGGCTGTGACAGTCAATTGATCTGACCTTATAATGTGGGGCTGGACAGTCAGTGGTCTAGGACAGTCAGCGTTGATCTGACATAATAGGCTGTGGCGATCTAGTAGTCTAGGACAGTCAGTGGTCAACCTGTGTGGGCTGTGACAGTCAATTAGTCTGACATAATGTGGGGCTGGGGCCAATTCATTAGTCTAGGACAGTCAATTAGTCTGACATAATGTGGGGCTGTGACAGTCAATTAGTCTGACATAATGTGGGGCTGTGACAGTCAATTAGTCTGACATAATGTGGGGCTGTGACAGTCAATTAGTCTGACATAATGTGGGACTAGGACAGTCAATTAGTCTGACATAATGTGGGACTGTGACTAGGACAGTCAATTAGTCTGACATAATGTGGGGCTGTGACAGTCAATTAGTCTGACATAATGTGGGGCTGTGACAGTCAATTAGTCTGACATAATGTGGGGCTGTGACTAGGACAGTCAATTAGTCTGACATAATGTGTGACTAGGACAGTCAATTAGTCTGACATAATGTGGGGCTAGGACAGTCAATTAGTCTGACATAATGTGGGACTAGGACAGTCAATTAGTCTGACATAATGTGTGACTAGGACAGTCAATTAGTCTGACATAATGTGGGACTAGGACAGTCAATTAGTCTGACATAATGTGGGGCTAGGACAGTCAATTAGTCTGACATAATGTGGGACTAGGACAGTCAATTAGTCTGACATAATGTGGGGCTGGGACTAGGACAGTCAATTAGTCTGACATAATGTATCTCATCACCACTAATGAGATGGGTGTGCTAGTCAGGGGCGTGGGGCTGTGACTAGGACAGTCAATTGGTCTTGTTTGTAATATATCACCACTAATGAGATGGGTGTGCTAGTCAGGGGCGTGGTCGACAATTGTGCATCATCTAATGAGATGGGTGTGCTATTGTGGTCAGGCGTGGTCGACAGTGTGCCATCATCTAATGAGATGGGTGTGCTAGTCTGGGGCGTGGTCGACAGTGTGCACGTCATCTCTGCTGTCACATCAACCTGGATCCCCATATTTGGTTTTTAATGCAAGACGAGCACTGAAACCAGCTTCACACAGAGAATGAGCTGAGGTACCATGAGTTTTATGGTGCTTTCAAGACAGCAGAACTCAACAAATGAAATATGAGCTGAAATCATGGCGTCAGTGATAGAAAGTGGCCCGAGTTCCAGAGGTGGAATTCTGATTAGGTGCCCGTTTTAAAAAAAATTTCTCCCAGTCGGAGCTAGTTTTCCCCGAGTTCCCAGTAGTCTTGAGCACTGAAGTCGGAAGTTGGAGATTTCCCAGTTCGAGTTGTTTTGAATGCAGCATTACTTCTCAGATGGCAGGATATTGTTATGCCCCTTTGAGCCAGGAACCAAAACTCCTCTGTAGTGACCTGTAAATGCATTTTGGTCACATGACCGCTCCATCAGCTGTTTTGATTTCCCTTACCCGGCGTCAGCTGAGCCAGAGTCAAGCCCAGTTGGGAAGTAGGTGCTCTTCCAAGCATTGGAGGTGAGCAGTCATCCCTGGTGTGGGACACTTCCTGATGCTGTTTGCTGATAGACGGGCACAGCGGAGGAGGGGGCACGGTTCTCTTTTTGAAAGACTCTCTCCAATAATAATGACTTCCTCTGAATCGACTGATGGGTCCTGCTAATCTGTAGCATGTTTTGTATTCCTCCCCCTGCATGCTTGCGTTCCAGGTTCCCAAATATGTCTGTTACAGGCAAGGAGACATTTTCTTCTCATCACACAGAAAGTCAACAAAGATTTTAATTGTTTATTTTGTTCAGGGGCAGAACAACAGATTTTTGCCTTATCAGCATGGGGATTCGATCTAGCAACCTTTTCGGTTACTGGCCCAGCACTCTAACCACTATGCTGTGAAAAATGCAAAAATGATTTTGGGTGAAGTTGGGTGAGCGGTATAAACCAATCAGAATGGAGAAAAGACCCATTGAAATCATGTAGAATGAAACAGTATAAACCAATCAGAATGGAGAAAAGACTCATTGAAATCATTTAGAATGAACAGTATAAACCAATCAGAATGGAAGAAAGACTCATTGAAATCATTTTAGAATGAACAGTATAAACCAATCAGAATGGAGAAAGACTCATTGAAATCATTTAGAATGAACAGTATAAACCAATCAGAATGGAGAAGAAAGACCCATTGAAATCATGTAGAATGAACAGTATAAACCAATCAGAATGGAGAAAACCCATTGAAATCATGTAGAATGAACAGTATAAACCAATCAGAATGGAGAAAGACCCCATTGAAATCATAGAATGAACAGTATAAACCAATCAGAATGGAGAAAGACTCATTGAAATCATTTAGAATGAACAGTATAAACCAAATCAGAATGGAGAAAGACTCATTGAAATCATTTAGAATGAACAGTATAAACCAATCAGAATGGAGAAAAGTCCCATTGAAATCATTTAGAATGAACAAGTATAAACCAATCAGAATGGAGAAAGACCCATTGAAATCATGGCAAATGTATGTGTTGCCACCCTAAGGTCACTACTCACTTAAAGTACGAACATTTATTAATCAAAAACGCAAAATACTGTAAAAATATGATGATATTTTGGTCTTACTATAATATAGCTAGATAAACTGCACATTTTAGTGGCATTTTATTGTCCCCCAGCACAAGGTGCACCTGCGTAATGATCATGCTGTTTAATCAGCTTCTTTTATATGCCACACCTGTCCAGGTGGATGGATTATCTTGGTAAGCAGAAATGCTCACTAACAGAGATGTCACCAAATGTGAGCACAACATTTTGAGAAATCAGCTTTTTTGTGCGTATGGAACATTTCTGGGATCTTTATTTCAGCTCATGAAAAATGGACACTTTACAGGTTTATTTTTTGTTCGTGTAGTTTATAATGCAAGTTACCTGTTGCGTATATCCTAGAGCATAAGCTGGGAGTCGGTCAAGCCTCTCTAGCTATAGTATACATTGTTTGTTTAACAGTGTTATCTGACAAAGGTATTGATGTGAGTTTCTGTGCCTCTGCCTCACCACTCATTGTTTTCACCATATCTGCAATAGTGTAGCTAGTCATTCACCATGGGAGTGATTCAGTAGTGTGTAGTTTCATAGTGTAGCTAGTCATTCACCTTGGGAATGATTCAGTAGTGTGTAGCTAGTCATTCACCTTGGGAATGATTCAGTAGTGTGTAGCTAGTCATTCACCTTGGGAATGATTCAGTAGTGTGTAGCTAGTCATTCACCTTGGGAATGATTCAGTAGTGTGTAGCTAGTCATTCACCTTGGGAATGATTCAGTAGTGTGTAGCTAGTGATTCACCATGGGAATGATTCAGTAGTGTGTAGCTAGTGATTCACCATGGGAATGATTCAATAGTGTGTAGCTAGTGATTCACCATGGGAGTGATTCAGTAGTGTGTAGTTTCATAGTGTAGCTAGTCATTCACCATGGGAATGATTCAGTAGTGTGTAGTTTCATAGTGTAGCTAGTCATTCACCATGGGAATGATTCAGTAGTGTGTAGCTAGTCATTCACCATGGGAGTGATTCATAGTGTAGCTAGTCATTCACCTTGGGAGTGATTCAGTAGTGTGTGGTTTCATAGTGTAGCTAGTCATTCACCTTGGGAGTGATTCAGTAGTGTGTAGCTAGTGATTCACCATGGGAATGATTCAGTAGTGTGTAGCTAGTGATTCACCATGGGAGTGATTCATAGTGTAGCTAGTCATTCACCTTGGGAGTGATTCAGTAGTGTAGTTTCATAGTGTAGCTAGTCATTCACCTTGGGAGTGATTCAGTAGTGTGTAGCTAGTCATTCACCATGGGAATGATTCAGTAGTGTGTAGTTTCATAGTGTAGCTAGTGATTCACCATGGGAATGATTCAATAGTGTGTAGTTTCATAGTGTAGCTAGTCATTCACCATGGGAGTGATTCAGTAGTGTGTAGCTAGTCATTCACCATGGGAGTGATTCATAGTGTAGCTAGTCATTCACCTTGGGAGTGATTCAGTAGTGTGGTTTCATAGTGTAGCTAGTCATTCACCATGGGAATGATTCAATAGTGTGTGGTTTCATAGTGTAGCTAGTCATTCACCTTGGGAATGATTCAGTAGTGTGGTTTCATAGTGTAGCTAGTCATTCACCATGGGAGTGATTCAGTAGTGTGTAGTTTCATAGTGTAGCTAGTCATTCACCATGGGAATGATTCAGTAGTGTGTAGCTAGTGATTCACCATGGGAGTGATTCATAGTGTAGCTAGTCATTCACCTTGGGAGTGATTCAGTAGTGTAGTTTCATAGTGTAGCTAGTCATTCACCATGGGAGTGATTCAGTAGTGTGGTTTCATAGTGTAGCTAGTCATTCACCATGGGAATGATTCAATAGTGTGTGGTTTCATAGTGTAGCTAGTCATTCACCTTGGGAATGATTCAGTAGTGTGTGGTTTCATAGTGTAGCTAGTCATTCACCTTGGGAGTGATTCAGTAGTGTGTAGCTAGTGATTCACCATGGGAATGATTCAGTAGTGTGTAGCTAGTGATTCACCATGGGAGTGATTCATAGTGTAGCTAGTCATTCACCTTGGGAGTGATTCAGTAGTGTAGTTTCATAGTGTAGCTAGTCATTCACCTTGGGAGTGATTCAGTAGTGTGTAGCTAGTCATTCACCATGGGAGTGATTCATAGTGTAGCTAGTCATTCACCTTGGGAATGATTCAGTAGTGTGTAGCTAGTCATTCACCTTGGGAATGATTCAGTAGTGTGTAGCTAGTGATTCACCATGGGAATGATTCAGTAGTGTGTAGCTAGTGATTCACCATGGGAATGATTCAATAGTGTGTAGCTAGTGATTCACCATGGGAGTGATTCAGTAGTGTGTAGTTTCATAGTGTAGCTAGTCATTCACCATGGGAATGATTCAGTAGTGTGTAGTTTCATAGTGTAGCTAGTCATTCACCATGGGAATGATTCAGTAGTGTGTAGCTAGTCATTCACCATGGGAGTGATTCATAGTGTAGCTAGTCATTCACCTTGGGAGTGATTCAGTAGTGTGTGGTTTCATAGTGTAGCTAGTCATTCACCTTGGGAGTGATTCAGTAGTGTGTAGCTAGTGATTCACCATGGGAATGATTCAGTAGTGTGTAGCTAGTGATTCACCATGGGAGTGATTCATAGTGTAGCTAGTCATTCACCTTGGGAGTGATTCAGTAGTGTAGTTTCATAGTGTAGCTAGTCATTCACCTTGGGAGTGATTCAGTAGTGTGTAGCTAGTCATTCACCATGGGAATGATTCAGTAGTGTGTAGTTTCATAGTGTAGCTAGTGATTCACCATGGGAATGATTCAATAGTGTGTAGTTTCATAGTGTAGCTAGTCATTCACCATGGGAGTGATTCAGTAGTGTGTAGCTAGTCATTCACCATGGGAGTGATTCATAGTGTAGCTAGTCATTCACCTTGGGAGTGATTCAGTAGTGTGGTTTCATAGTGTAGCTAGTCATTCACCATGGGAATGATTCAATAGTGTGTGGTTTCATAGTGTAGCTAGTCATTCACCTTGGGAATGATTCAGTAGTGTGGTTTCATAGTGTAGCTAGTCATTCACCATGGGAGTGATTCAGTAGTGTGTAGTTTCATAGTGTAGCTAGTCATTCACCATGGGAATGATTCAGTAGTGTGTAGCTAGTGATTCACCATGGGAGTGATTCATAGTGTAGCTAGTCATTCACCTTGGGAGTGATTCAGTAGTGTAGTTTCATAGTGTAGCTAGTCATTCACCATGGGAGTGATTCAGTAGTGTGGTTTCATAGTGTAGCTAGTCATTCACCATGGGAATGATTCAATAGTGTGTGGTTTCATAGTGTAGCTAGTCATTCACCTTGGGAATGATTCAGTAGTGTGTGGTTTCATAGTGTAGCTAGTCATTCACCTTGGGAATGATTCAGTAGTGTGGTTTCATAGTGTAGCTAGTCATTCACCATGGGAGTGATTCAGTAGTGTGTAGTTTCATAGTGTAGCTAGTCATTCACCATGGGAATGATTCAGTAGTGTGTAGCTAGTGATTCACCATGGGAGTGATTCATAGTGTAGCTAGTCATTCACCTTGGGAGTGATTCAGTAGTGTAGTTTCATAGTGTAGCTAGTCATTCACCATGGGAGTGATTCAGTAGTGTGGTTTCATAGTGTAGCTAGTCATTCACCATGGGAATGATTCAATAGTGTGTGGTTTCATAGTGTAGCTAGTCATTCACCTTGGGAATGATTCAGTAGTGTGTGGTTTCATAGTGTAGCTAGTCATTCACCTTGGGAATGATTCAGTAGTGTGTGGTTTCATAGTGTAGCTAGTCATTCACCTTGGGAATGATTCAATAGTGTAGCTAGTCATTCACCATGGGAATGATTCAGTAGTGTGTGGTTTCATAGTGTAGCTAGTCATTCACCTTGGGAATGATTCAGTAGTGTGGTTTCATAGTGTAGCTAGTCATTCACCATGGGAGTGATTCAGTAGTGTGTAGTTTCATAGTGTAGCTAGTCATTCACCATGGGAATGATTCAGTAGTGTGGTTTCATAGTGTAGCTAGTCATTCACCTTGGGAATGATTCAGTAGTGTGTAGTTTCATAGTGTAGCTAGTCATTCACCTTGGGAATGATTCAGTAGTGTGTAGTTTCATAGTGTAGCTAGTCATTCACCTTGGGAATGATTCAGTAGTGTGTGGTTTCATAGTGTAGCTAGTCATTCACCTTGGGAATGATTCAGTAGTGTGTGGTTTCATAGTGTAGCTAGTCATTCACCTTGGGAGTGATTCAGTAGTGTGTAGTTTCATAGTGTAGCTAGTGATTCACCATGGGAATGATGCAATACTTGTTAGTGTCAGACACCAGGGAATCAATAACTGATGTGTTGAAACCAAGTTGAAGGGGGCTGTAGTTTGCAGTCCTGTCCAGCGGAGGTCCTTTCTGGTCTGAATGTTGGTGGAAAGTGTCTCCACATCCTCGTCCTGCACAGTGAGCCAACGCCCCTCTGCCTCTGCCTCTGTCTCCACATCCTCGTCCTGCACAGTGAGCCAACGCCCCTCTGCCTCTGTCTGTGTCTCCACATCCTCGTCCTGCACAGTGTGCCAACGCCCTCTGCCTCTGTCTGTGTCTCCACATCCTCGTCCTGCACAGTGTGCCAACGCCCTCTACCTCTGTCTGTGTCTCCACATCCTCGGTCCTGCACAGTGTGCCAACGCCCTCTACCTCTGTCTGTGTCTCCACATCCTCGTCCTGCACAGTGTGCCAACGCCCCTCTACCTCTGTCTGTGTCTCCACATCCTCGTCCTGCACAGTGTGCCAACGCCCTCTGTCTGTGTCTCCACATCCTCGTCCTGCACAGTGTGCCAACGCCCTCTGTCAGTGTCTCCACATCCTCGTCCTGCACAGTGTGCCAACGCCCCTCTACCTCTGTCAGTGTCTCCACATCCTCGTCCTGCACAGTGTGCCAACGCCCCTCTGTCAGTGTCTCCACATCCTCGCTCTTGCACAGTGTGCCAACGCCCTCTACCTCTGTCTGTGTCTCCACATCCTCGTCCTGCACAGTGTGCCAACGCCCCTCTACCTCTGTCTGTGTCTCCACATCCTCGTCCTGCACAGTGTGCCAACGCCCCTCTACCTCTGTCTGTGTCTCCACATCCTCGTCCTGCACAGTGTGCCAACGCCCCTCTGCCTCTGTCTCCACATCCTCGTCCTGCACAGTGTGCCAACGCCCCTCTGCCTCTGTCTGTGTCTCCACATCCTCGTCCTGCACAGTGTGCCAACGCCCCTCTACCTCTGTCTGTGTCTCCACATCCTCGTCCTGCACAGTGTGCCAACGCCCTCTACCTCTGTCTGTGTCTCCACATCCTCGTCCTGCACAGTGTGCCAACGCCCTCTACCTCTGTCTGTGTCTCCACATCCTCGTCCTGCACAGTGTGCCAACGCCCCTCTGCCTCTGTCTGTGTCTCCACATCCTCGCTCCTGCACAGTGTGCCAACGCCCCTCTACCTCTGTCTGTGTCTCCACATCCTCGTCCTGCACAGTGTGCCAACGCCCTCTATCTCTTGTCAGTGTCTCCACATCCTCGTCCTGCACAGTGTGCCAACGCCCCTCTGTCTGTGTCTCCACATCCTCGTCCTGCACAGTGTGCCAACGCCCTCTGTCAGTGTCTCCACATCCTCGTCCTGCACAGTGTGCCAACGCCCCTCTACCTCTGTCAGTGTCTCCACATCCTCGTCCTGCACAGTGTGCCAACGCCCCTCTGTCAGTGTCTCCACATCCTCGTCTTGCACAGTGTGCCAACGCCCCTCTACCTCTGTCTGTGTCTCCACATCCTCGTCCTGCACAGTGTGCCAACGCCCCTCTACCTCTGTCTGTGTCTCCACATCCTCGTCCTGCACAGTGTGCCAACGCCCCTCTGCCTCTGTCTCCACATCCTCGTCCTGCACAGTGTGCCAACGCCAACGCCCCTCTACCTCTGTCTGTCTCCACATCCTCGTCCTGCACAGTGTGCCAACGCCCCTCTGCCTCCATGTCTGCAGGTTTCACACTTCCCCTCCTCCGCTTCTCTGTCAGTGTCTTCACACCTCTCGATGGCCGGGTAGGTGTGGAGCCGGAGACAGCAAGGGTCTGGCTGGATGAACCAGCTTCAGTCGGGGATGGGCACCTTGACACTGGGGGCTCCCAGCCAGAGTCAGTGGCACTGGGGGCTCCCAGCCGGAGTCAGTGGCACTGGGGGCTCCCAGCCGGAGTCAGTGGCACTGGGGGCTCCCAGCCGGAGTCAGTGGCACTGGGGGCTCCCAGCCGGAGTCAGTGGCACTGGGGGCTCCCAGCCGGAGTCAGTGGCACTGGGGGCTCCCAGCCGGAGTCAGTGGCACTGGGGGCTCCCAGCCGGAGTCAGTGGCACTGGGGGCTCCCAGCCGGAGTCAGTGGCGCTGGGGGCTCCCAGCCGGAGTCAGTGGCGCTGGGGGCTCCCAGCCGGAGTCAGTGGCACTGGGGGCTCCCAGCCGGAGTCAGTGGCACTGGGGGCTCCCAGCCGGAGTCAGTGAAACAAAGAAATTCAGCTAGAATACGTTCACGTCTGAGCCCTGTGTCAACACGTAAAGTAAACACATGTGTATTATATAGAGTAGAGGGAACACAATCACTATGGTGAGGTGCTGTTCCATTCCATTTTTAGATATAAATACACAGTCTAGCCAATGTGTACTTTACACTTTTCATTACTGATTATATATTGCAAATAAAAAACAACGGCATTCGGCATGAGAAGAACTTACCAGTCCAAAACGATGTGGAGTCTCGTGCAAAAACACGTCTCGTGTCTGTGAGCCGACGTGCTCGCTCACAGGCTCGTGGTCCTAATCGCAACTCTCTCACTTTCCCTATCGATGTCTTCTATCGTCTGGTGTAAATCTGTAAACCTAGACTTTGATTAGCTTTTCCTGATTTTAATTCGCCATAATGTTTTATATGAAAAGTGCTGTAAAATGCTCTTTATCAAATATTGCTGTGCGTAACGAGCGGGGCTGCTTCAACTCAGATCTTTAATGGCGAATGAACCTTTTTACTACGAGAAGGCTGGTCTTCCAACATTTAACCATTTGCCGTTTACCTCAGCTCATTGGCTATCGACCTGAGCTAGAGTTCTAGACGATCAGTGGTCATTGGGCCAAAAATACCACAATAAAATCAACGAAACACCACTCGTATCATTGGTGCGCAATGAGGTCATTGCTTAGTGTCTTCAAATCGGTTTCTTTGGGTCAATGCGTCCTTGAAGAACCGTCAAGTCTGGTTGTGTTACTAACAACCAGAGGATTATAAAACAACCATGACTGGATAAACGTGCGTTTCAGTGTAATTACATCGACTGTTTCATCGATAGTTAAATGAGGACGGAATTCACGACACCAAGCGGTTTACAAAAGCGTTTCGTGTGTTAGGCTTTAAAAAAAAATGGATTTTTATCGAAGAAAACGGCACTGCATTTGATCACTGGGATCTGGCAAATTAGCCGTCCGGTACAAGATTCTTTTGAATGATGCCAGACACTTGTATTTGATGTCAGACACTTGTATCTATGATGTCAGACACTTGTATTTATGATGTCAGACACTTGTATTTGCTGATGCCAGACACTTGTCTATGATGTCAGACACTTGTATCTATGATGTCAGACACTTGTATTTAGGATGTCAGACACTTGTATCTATGATGTCAGACACTTGTATCTATGATGTCAGACACTTGTATCTATGATGTCAGACACTTGTATCTATGATGTCAGACACTTGTATTTAGGATGTCAGACACTATGATGTCAGACACTTGTATCTATGATGTCAGACACTTGTATTTAGGATGTCAGACACTTGTATCTATGATGTCAGACACTTGTATTTCCATTCATGTTTAATATCACCATTTCTTATTTTGAATTTGACGCTCTGCAATTTCACCGGATGTTGTTGAATTTGATCCCGCTGGCGGGAAACCGTGTGCTAATTCAGGGCTTGTAATGAAGCATTCCACAGTAAGGGGATCCGTGTGCTAATTCAGGGCTTGTAATGAAGCATTCCACAGTAAGGGGGTCCGTGTGCTAATTCAGGGCTTGTAATGAAGCATTCCACAGTAAGGGGGTCCGTGTGCTAATTCAGGGCTTGTAATTAAGCATTCCACAGTAAGGGGAAACCGTGTGCTAATTCAGGGCTTGTAATTAAGCATTCCACAGTAAGGGGAAACCGTGTGCTAATTCAGGGCTTGTATTGAAGCATTCCACAGTAAGGGGGTCCGTGTGCTAATTCAGGGCTTGTAATGAAGCATTCCACAGTAAAGGGCTACACTTGTCTACACCTGTATTCTGCGTTTGTGACAAAACAGTCAAGTGCTTTTCCCATGATCTAAGGGCACTCTAGTTGAATTGTATCTTTAAAAAAAATTGTAATCATTTTCATTTAGATTTTAAAGCTTAACCACATTACAATGTTTAAAGATGAAATTATAATCTAACAGTAACAGAATGTCTGTCTGCCACGGCCATGTGACTCACTGTTTTCCATTTGTGACTCACTGGCCACTGTTTATGTTTCATGTGAAGCTACCCGGTTTGGTGAAACCTGTAGGGTGGTGTTCACCTGTGGATATAAAGTTAACTGGCTGGATACTGTATCTGTGAGTATGTTCATGTGAAGGCACAGTATCTGGCCTGAGTTAGCATTATCTGGCTACACTCGCATTGACACAGTATCTGGCCTGAAACCTCGCTGGATATGACACAGTATCTGGCCTAAAACCTGTTGGATATGACACAGTATCTGGCCTGAGTTAACCTGTTTATTCCACAGGGGAGTGAATGTGGTGCACTCGCATTAACATCTGCTAACCATGTGTATGTGACAAATAAAATAAAATTGTTTTATGACACAGTATCAGCCTGAGAACCTGTTTATTCCACAGTTGGTGCTTTTCTGGAGTTCATTGGTTTACCAGAGAAGATCGTTGGTCTGCTGAATCACTCTTCTGGCGGCTATGCCCTCCTGCCTACGCCATGTACAAGGTAATACTCCCTGCCTACTCCATGTACAAATTAATACTCCTGTCTACCATGTACAAGGTAATACTCCCTGCCTACTCCATGTACAAGGTAATACTCCTGCCTCATGCCATGTGCAAGGTAATACTCAAGTCTACTCCATGTACAAGGTAAAGTACTCCCCTGTCTACTCCATGTACAAGGTAATACTCCCTGTCTACTCCATGTACAAAGGTAATGCTCCTGTCTACGCCATGTACAAGGTAATACTCCTGTCTACTCCATGTACAAGGTTAGAATACTCCATGTCTACTCCATGTACAGGTAATACTCCTGTCTACTCCATGTACAATGCTCACTATGACTTGTACAGGGTAAGAATACTCACTGACTATGACTTGTACAGGATAAGAATACTCACTGACTGACTTGTACAGGGTAAGAATACTCACTATGACTTGTACAAGGTAAGAATACTCACTATGACTTGTACAGGGTAAGAATACTCACTATGACTTGTACAGGGTAAGAATACTCACTGACTGACTTGTACAGGATAAGAATACTCACTGACTGACTTGTACAGGGTAAGAATACTCACTATGACTTGTACAAGGTAAGAATACTCACTATGACTTGTACAGGGTAAGAATACTCACTCACTGTGACTTGTACAGGGTAAGAATACTCACTGACTATGACTTGTACAGGGTAAGAATACTCACTCACTATGACTTGTACAAGGTAAGAATACTCACTAACTATGACTTGTACAGGATAAGAATACTCACTATGACTTGTACAAGGTAAGAATACTCACTATGACTTGTACAAGGTAAGAATACTCACTCACTGTGACTTGTACAGGATAAGAATACTCACTATGACTTGTACAGGGTAAGAATACTCACTCACTATGACTTGTACAGGGTAAGAATACTCACTCACTGTGACTTGTACAGGGTAAGAATACTCACT
>NC_088409.1:2590189-2623473 GCF_034236695.1 Oncorhynchus nerka | reverse complement strand
GCAGGGAGTATTACCTTGTACATGGCGTAGGCAGTGAGGGCATAGCCGCCAGAAGAGTGATTCAGCAGACCAACGATCTTCTCTGGTAAACCAATGAACTCCAGAAAAGGCACCACATTCACTCCCCTGTGGAATAAACAGGTTAACTCAGGCCAGATACTGTGTCATAAACAATTTTATTTTATTTGTCACATACACATGGTTAGCAGATGTTAATGCGAGTGTAGCGAAATGCTAACTCAGGCCAGATACTGTGTCATATACAGGTTAACTCAGGCCAGATACTGTGTCATATACAGGTTAACTCAGGCCAGATACTGTGTCATATCCAGCGAGGTTAACTCAGGCCAGATACTGTGTCATATCCAGCGAGGTTAACTCAGGCCAGATACTGTGTCATATACAGGTTAACTCAGGCCAGATACTGTGTCATATCCAGGTTAACTCAGGCCAGATACTGTGTAATATACAGGTTAACTCAGGCCAGATACTATACAGGTTAACTCAGGCCAGATACTGTGTCATATCCAGGTTAACTCAGGCCAGATACTATACAGGTTAACTCAGGCCAGATACTGTGTCATATCCAGGTTAACTCAGGCCAGATACTGTGTCATATCCAGGTTAACTCAGGCCAGATACTGTGTCATATACAGGTTAACTCAGGCCAGATACTGTGTCATATACAGGTTAACTCAGGCCAGATACTGTGTCATATACAGGTTAACTCAGGCCAGATACTGTGCCTTCACATGAAACATACACACAGTGGCCAGTTTATTAGGTACACCACCCTGTTCACCAAACCGGGTAGCTTCTATAAAACAGTGAGTCACATGGCCGTGGCAGACAGACATTCTGTTACTGTTAGATTATAATTTCATCTTTAAACATTGTAATGTGGTTAAGCTTTAAAATCTAAATGAAAATGATTACAATTTTTTTTAAAGATACAATTCAACTAGAGTGCCCTTAGATCATGGGAAAAGCACTTGACTGTTTTGTCACAAACGCAGAATACAGGTGTAGACAAGTGTAGCCCTTTACTGTGGAATGCTTCATTACAAGCCCTGAATTAGCACACGGACCCCCTTACTGTGGAATGCTTCAATACAAGCCCTGAATTAGCACACGGTTTCCCCTTACTGTGGAATGCTTAATTACAAGCCCTGAATTAGCACACGGTTTCCCCTTACTGTGGAATGCTTAATTACAAGCCCTGAATTAGCACACGGACCCCCTTACTGTGGAATGCTTCATTACAAGCCCTGAATTAGCACACGGTTTCCCCTTACTGTGGAATGCTTCATTACAAGCCCTGAATTAGCACACGGTTTCCCGCCAGCGGGATCAAATTCAACAACATCCGGTGAAATTGCAGAGCGTCAAATTCAAAATAAGAAATGGTGATATTAAACATGAATGGAAATACAAGTGTCTGACATCATAGATACAAGTGTCTGACATCCTAAATACAAGTGTCTGACATCACAGATACAAGTGTCTGACATCATAGATACAAGTGTCTGACATCATAGATACAAGTGTCTGACATCATAGATACAAGTGTCTGACATCCTAAATACAAGTGTCTGACATCATAGATACAAGTGTCTGACATCATAGATACAAGTGTCTGGCATCATAAATACAAGTGTCTGACATCATAAATACAAGTGTCTGACATCATAGATACAAGTGTCTGACATCATCAATTCAAAAGAATCATTCAAAAGAATCTTTTGTAATCGGACGGCTAATTTGCCAGGATCCCAGTGATCAAATGCAGTGCCGTTTTCCGATAAAAATCCATTTTTTTAAAGCCTAACACACGCAAACGTTTTGTAAAACCGCTTGGTCGTCGGAATTCCGCCTCATTTAACTATCGATGAAACAGTCGATGTAATTACACTGAAACGACGCTTATCCAGTCATGGTTGCTTGGTAATCCTCTGCTGTTAGTAACACAACCAGACTTGACCGTTCTTTTCATGGACGATTGACCCAAAGAAACCGATTTGAAGACACTAAGCAATGACCTCATTGCGCACCAATGATACGAGTGGTGTTTCGTTGATTTTATTGTATTTTGGCCCAATGACCACTGATCGTCTAGAACTCTAGCTCGGCCGATAGCCAATGAGCTGAGGTAAACGGCAAAGCCGTGAATAAATGTTGGAAGACCAGCCTTCGTAGTAAAAAAGGTTCATTCGCCATTAAAGATCTGAGTTGAAGCAGCCCCGCACAAACGCACAGCAATATTTGATAAAGAGCATTTTACAGCACTTTTCATATAAACATTATGGCGACTAAAATCAGGAAAAGCTAAATCAAAGTCTAGGTTTACAGATTTACACCAGACGATAGAAGACATCGATAGGGAAAGTGAGAGAGTTGCGACAGGACCACGAGCCTGTGAGCGAGCACGTCGCTCGCTCACAGACACGACGTGTTTTTGCACGAGGACGACATCGTTTTGGACTGCAAGTTCTTCTCATGCCGAATGCCGTTGTTTTTTATTTGCACATATATAATCAGTAATGAAAAGTGTAAAGTACACATTGGCTAGACTGTGTATTTATATCTAAATGGAATGCAAACAGCACCTCACCATAGTGATTGTGTTCCCTCTACTCTATATAATACACATGTGTTTACTTTACGTGTTGGACAGGGCTCAGACGTGAACGTATTCTAGCTGAATTTCTTTGTTTCACTGACTCCAGCCCCAGTGCCACTGACCCGGCCGGGAGCCCCAGTGCCACTGACTCCGGCCGGGAGAGCCCCACTCCGGGTGCCAGCGCCACTGACCTCGGCTCGGACTCCGGCTGGGAGCCCCCCAGTGCCACTGACTCGGCTGAGCCCCCAGTGCCACTGACTCCGCTGGGAGCCCCCAGTGCCACTGACTCCGGCTGGGAGCCCCCAGTGCCACTGACCCGGCTGGGAGCCCCAGTGCCACTGACCTCGGCTGGAGCCCCCAGTGCCACTGACTCCGGCTGGGAGCCCCCAGTGTCAGGTGGGAGCCAGTGCCACTGACTCTGGCTGGGAGCCCCCAGTGTCCAGGGGTGCCCATCCCCCACGGGAAGCTGGTTCATCCAGCCAGACCCTTGCTGTCTCCGGCTCCACACCTACCCGGCCATCGAGAGGTGTGAAGACACTGACAGAGAAGCGGAGGAGGGAAGTGTGAAACCTGCAGACATGGAGGCAGAGGGGCGTTGGCACACTGTGCAGGACGAGGATGGAGACAGACAGAGGTAGAGGGGCGTTGGCACACTGTGCAGGACGAGGATGTGGAGACAGAGGCAGAGGGGCGTTGGCACACTGTGCAGGACGAGGATGTGGAGACACAGACAGAGGTAGAGGGGCGTTGGCACACTGTGCAGGACGAGGATGTGGAGACACAGACAGAGGTAGAGGGCGTTGGCACACTGTGCAAGACGAGGATGTGGAGACACTGACAGAGGGGCGTTGGCACACTGTGCAGGACGAGGATGTGGAGACACTGACAGAGGTAGAGGGCGTTGGCACACTGTGCAGGACGAGGATGTGGAGACACTGACAGAGGGGCGTTGGCACACTGTGCAGACGAGGATGTGGAGACACAGACAGAGGGGCGTTGGCACACTGTGCAGGGGACGAGGATGTGGAGACTGACAAGAGATAGAGGGGCGTTGGCACACTGTGCAGGACGAGGATGTGGAGACACTGACAAGAGATAGAGGGGCGTTGGCACACTGTGCAGGACGAGGATGTGGAGACACAGACAGAGGCAGAGGGGCGTTGCACACTGTGCAGGACGAGGATGTGGAGACACAGACAGAGGTAGAGGGGCGTTGGCACACTGTGCAGGACGAGGATGTGGAGACACAGACAGAGGTAGAGGGGCGTTGGCACACTGTGCAGGACGAGGATGTGGAGACACAGACAGAGGTAGAGGGGCGTTTGGCACACTGTGCAGGACGAGGATGTGGAGACACAGACAGAGGCAGAGGGGCGTTGACACACTGTGCAGGACGAGGATGTGGAGACAGAGGCAGAGGCGTTGGCACACTGTGCAGGACGAGGATGTGGAGACACAGACAGAGGTAGAGGGGCGTTGGCACACTGTGCAGGACGAGGATGTGGAGACACAGACAGAGGTAGAGGGGCGTTGGCACACTGTGCAGGACGAGGATGTGGAGACACAGACAGAGGTAGAGGGGCGTTGGCACACTGTGCAAGACGAGGATGTGGAGACACTGACAGAGGGGCGTTGGCACACTGTGCAGGACGAGGATGTGGAGACACAGACAGAGGGGCGTTGGCACACTGTGCAGGACGAGGATGTGAGACACTGACAGAGGGGCGTTGGCACACTGTGCAGGACGAGGATGTGGAGACACAGACAGAGGGGCGTTGGCACACTGTGCAGGACGAGGATGTGAGACACAGACAGAGGTAGAGGGGCGTTGGCACACTGTGCAGGGACGAGGATGTGGAGACACAGACAGAGTAGAGGGGCGTTGGCACACTGTGCAGGACGAGGATGTGGAGACACAGACAGAGGTAGAGGCGTTGGCACACTGTGCAGGGCGAGGATGTGGAGACACAGACAGAGGCAGAGGGCGTTGGCACTGTGCAGGACGAGGATGTGGAGACACAGACAGAGGCAGAGGCGTTGGCTCACTGTGCAGGACGAGGATGTGGAGACAGAGGCAGAGGCAGAGGGCGTTGGCTCACTGTGCAGGACGAGGATGTGGAGACACTTCCACCAACATTCAGACCAGAAAGGACCTCCGCTGGACAGGACTGCAAACTACAGCCCCTTCAACTTGGTTTTCAACACATCAGTTATTGATTCCCTGGTGTCTGACACTAACAAGTATTGCATCATTCCCATGGTGAATCACTAGCTACACTATGAAACTACACACTACTGAATCACTCCCAAGGTGAATGACTAGCTACACTATGAAACCACACACTACTGAATCATTCCCAAGGTGAATGACTAGCTACACTATGAAACCACACACTACTGAATCATTCCCAAGGTGAATGACTAGCTACACTATGAAACTACACACTACTGAATCATTCCCAAGGTGAATGACTAGCTACACTATGAAACTACACACTACTGAATCATTCCCAAGGTGAATGACTAGCTACACTATGAAACCACACTACTGAATCATTCCCATGGTGAATGACTAGCTACACTATGAAACTACACACTACTGAATCACTCCCATGGTGAATGACTAGCTACACTATGAAACCACACTACTGAATCATTCCCAAGGTGAATGACTAGCTACACTATGAAACCACACACTACTGAATCATTCCCATGGTGAATGACTAGCTACACTATTGAATCATTCCCAAGGTGAATGACTAGCTACACTATGAAACCACACACTACTGAATCATTCCCAAGGTGAATGACTAGCTACACTATGAAACCACACACTACTGAATCATTCCCAAGGTGAATGACTAGCTACACTATGAAACCCACACACTATTGAATCATTCCCATGGTGAATGACTAGCTACACTATGAAACCACACTACTGAATCACTCCCATGGTGAATGACTAGCTACACTATGAAACTACACTACTGAATCACTCCCAAGGTGAATGACTAGCTACACTATGAATCACTCCCATGGTGAATCACTAGCTACACACTACTGAATCATTCCCATGGTGAATGACTAGCTACACTATGAAACTACACACTACTGAATCACTCCCATGGTGAATGACTAGCTGAATCACTGAAACCACACTACTGAATCATTCCCAAGGTGAATGACTAGCTACACTATGAAACCACACACTACTGAATCATTCCCAAGGTGAATGACTAGCTACACTATGAAACCACACACTATTGAATCATTCCCATGGTGAATGACTAGCTACACTATGAAACCACACTACTGAATCACTCCCATGGTGAATGACTAGCTACACTATGAAACTACACTACTGAATCACTCCCAAGGTGAATGACTAGCTACACTATGAATCACTCCCATGGTGAATCACTAGCTACACACTACTGAATCATTCCCATGGTGAATGACTAGCTACACTATGAAACTACACACTACTGAATCACTCCCATGGTGAATGACTAGCTACACTATGAAACCACACTACTGAATCATTCCCAAGGTGAATGACTAGCTACACTATGAAACCACACACTATTGAATCATTCCCATGGTGAATGACTAGCTACACTATGAAACCACACTACTGAATCACTCCCAAGGTGAATGACTAGCTACACTATGAATCACTCCCATGGTGAATGACTAGCTACACAACTGAATCACTCCATGGTGAATGACTAGCTACACTATGAAACTACACACTATTGAATCATTCCATGGTGAATCACTAGCTACACTATGAAACTACACACTACTGAATCATTCCCATGGTGAATGACTAGCTACACTACTGAATCACTCCCAAGGTGAATGACTAGCTACACTATGAAACTACACTACTGAATCACTCCCCAAGGTGAATGACTAGCTACACTATGAATCACTCCCATGGTGAATCACTAGCTACACTACTGAATCATTCCCATGGTGAATCACTAGCTACACACTACTGAATCACTCCCAAGGTGAATGACTAGCTACACTATGAAACCACACACTACTGAACTCCCAAGGTGAATGACTAGCTACACTATGAATCACTCCCATGGTGAATGACTAGCTACACACTACTGAATCATTCCCATGGTGAATGACTAGCTACACTATGAAACTACACACTACTGAATCATTCCCATGGTGAATGACTAGCTACACTATGAAACTACACACTACTGAATCACTCCCATGGTGAATCACTAGCTACACACTATTGAATCATTCCCATGGTGAATCACTAGCTACACACTACTGAATCATTCCCATGGTGAATCACTAGCTACACACTACTGAATCATTCCCAAGGTGAATGACTAGCTACACACTACTGAATCATTCCCAAGGTGAATGACTAGCTACACTATGAATCACTCCCATGGTGAATGACTAGCTACACACTACTGAATCACTCCCAAGGTGAATGACTAGCTACACTATGAAACTACACTACTGAATCACTCCCAAGGTGAATGACTAGCTACACTATGAATCACTCCCATGGTGAATCACTAGCTACACACTACTGAATCATTCCCATGGTGAATCACTAGCTACACACTACTGAATCACTCCCCAAGGTGAATGACTAGCTACACTATGAAACCACACACTACTGAATCATTCCCAAGGTGAATGACTAGCTACACTATGAAACCACACACTATTGAATCATTCCCATGGTGAATGACTAGCTACACTATGAAACCACACTACTGAATCACTCCCATGGTGAATGACTAGCTACACTATGAAACTACACTACTGAATCACTCCCAAGGTGAATGACTAGCTACACTATGAATCACTCCCATGGTGAATCACTAGCTACACACTACTGAATCATTCCCATGGTGAATGACTAGCTACACTATGAAACTACACACTACTGAATCACTCCCATGGTGAATGACTAGCTACACTATGAAACCACACTACTGAATCATTCCCAAGGTGAATGACTAGCTACACTATGAAACCACACACTATTGAATCATTCCCATGGTGAATGACTAGCTACACTATGAAACCACACTACTGAATCACTCCCAAGGTGAATGACTAGCTACACTATGAATCACTCCCATGGTGAATGACTAGCTACACACTACTGAATCACTCCCATGGTGAATGACTAGCTACACTATGAAACTACACACTATTGAATCATTCCCATGGTGAATCACTAGCTACACTATGAAACTACACACTACTGAATCATTCCCATGGTGAATGACTAGCTACACACTACTGAATCACTCCCAAGGTGAATGACTAGCTACACTATGAAACTACACTACTGAATCACTCCCAAGGTGAATGACTAGCTACACTATGAATCACTCCCATGGTGAATCACTAGCTACACACTACTGAATCATTCCCATGGTGAATCACTAGCTACACACTACTGAATCACTCCCAAGGTGAATGACTAGCTACACTATGAAACCACACACTACTGAATCACTCCCAAGGTGAATGACTAGCTACACTATGAATCACTCCCATGGTGAATGACTAGCTACACACTACTGAATCATTCCCATGGTGAATGACTAGCTACACTATGAAACTACACACTACTGAATCATTCCCATGGTGAATGACTAGCTACACTATGAAACTACACACTACTGAATCACTCCCAAGGTGAATGACTAGCTACACACTATTGAATCATTCCCATGGTGAATCACTAGCTACACACTACTGAATCATTCCCATGGTGAATCACTAGCTACACACTACTGAATCATTCCCAAGGTGAATGACTAGCTACACACTACTGAATCATTCCCAAGGTGAATGACTAGCTACACACTACTGAATCATTCCCAAGGTGAATGACTAGCTACACACTACTGAATCATTCCCAAGGTGAATGACTAGCTACACACTACTGAATCATTCCCAAGGTGAATGACTAGCTACACTATTGAATCATTCCCAAGGTGAATGACTAGCTACACTATGAAACTACACACTACTGAATCACTCCCATGGTGAATGACTAGCTACACTATTGCAGATATGGTGAAAACAATGAGTGGTGAGGCAGAGGCACAGAAACTCACATCAATACCTTTGTCAGATAACACTGTTAAACAAACAATGTATGCTATAGCTAGAGAGGAAACTGACCGACTCCCCAGCTTATGCTCTGAGATATACCGCAGCAGGTAACTTGCATTGTAAACTACACCGAACAAAAATAAACCTGTAAAGTGTCCCATTTTTCATGAGCTGAAATAAAAGATCCCAGAAATGTTCCATACGCACAAAAAAAGCTGATTTCTCAAAAATGTTGTGCTCACATTTGTTGACATCTCTGTTAGTGAGCATTTCTCCTTTACCAAGATAATCCATCCACCTGGACAGGTGTGGCATATAAAGAAGCTGATTAAACAGCATGATCATTACGCAGGTGCACCTTGTGCTGGGGGACAATAAAATGCCACTAAAATGTGCAGTTTTATCTAGGGCTGGGCGATAAGACCAAAATATCATATCATATTTTTACAGTATTTTATGTTTTTGATTAATAAATGTTCTACACTTTATGAGTAGTGACCTTAGGGTGGCAACACATACATTCTACATGATTTCAATGGGTCTTTCTCCATTCTGATTGGTTTATACTGTTCATTCTAAATGATTTCAATGGGTCTTTCTCCATTCTGATTGGTTTATACTGTTCATTCTAAATGATTTCAATGAGTCTTTCTCCATTCTGATTGGTTTATACTGTTCATTCTAAATGATTTCAATGAGTCTTTCTCCATTCTGATTGGTTTATACTGTTCATTCTACATGATTTCAATGGGTCTTTCTCCATTCTGATTGGTTTATACTGTTCATTCTACATGATTTCAATGGGTCTTTCTCCATTCTGATTGGTTTATACTGTTCATTCTACATGATTTCAATGGGTCTTTCTCCATTCTGATTGGTTTATACTGTTCATTCTAAATGATTTCAATGAGTCTTTCTCCATTCTGATTGGTTTATACTGTTCATTCTAAATGATTTCAATGAGTCTTTCTCCATTCTGATTGGTTTATACTGTTCATTCTAAATGATTTCAATGAGTCTTTCTCCATTCTGATTGGTTTATACTGTTCATTCTACATGATTTCAATGGGTCTTTCTCCATTCTGATTGGTTTATACCGTTCAATTCAACTTCAACCTAAAATCATTTTCTGCATTTTCCACAGCATAGTGGTTAGAGTGTTGGGCCAGTAACCGAAAGGTTGCTAGATCGAATCCCCATGCTGATAAGGTAAAAATCTGTTGTTCTGCCCCTGAACAAAATAAACAATTAAAATCTTTGTTGACTTTCTGTGTGATGAGAAGAAAATGTGTCTCCTTGCCTGTAACAGACATATTTGGGAACCTGAACGCAAGCATGCAGGGGGGAGGAATACAAAAACATGCTACAGATTAGTGACCCGATCAGTCGATTCAGAGGAAGTCATTATTATTGGAGAGAGTCTTTCAAAAGAGAACCGTGCCCCCTTCCCTCCGCTGTGCCCGTTTCTATCAGCAAACAGCATCAGGAAGTGTCCCACACCAGGGATGACTGCTCACCTCCAATGCTTGGAAGAGCACCTACTTCCCAATCCGTTTGACTCTGGCTCAGTTGACGTGCCGGTAAGGGAAATCAAACAGCTGATGGAGCGGTCATGTGACCAAAATGCATTTACAGGTCACTACGGAGGAGTTTTGGTTCCTGGCTCAAAGGGGCATAACAATATCCTGCCATCTGAGAAGTAATGCTGCATTCAAAACAACTCGGGAACTGGGAAATCTCCAACTTCCGACTTCAGTGCGTTCAAGACTACTGGGAACTCGGGGGAAAAACTAGCTCCGACTGGGAGAAATCTTTCTTTTTTAAAACGGGCACCTAACTCAGAATTCCACCTCTGGAACTCGGGCCACTTTCTATCACTGACGTCATGATTTCAGCTCATATTTCATTTGTTGGAGTTCCCCGTTGTCTTGAAAGCACCATAAAACTCATGGTACCCTTCGTCAGCTCATCTCTGTGTGAAGCTGGTTTCAGTGCTCTCGTCTTGCATTAAAACCAAATATAGATCCAGGTTGGATGTGACAGCAGAGATGACGTGCACACTGTCGACCACGCCCCCTGACTAGCACACCCATCTCATTAGATGATGCACACTGTCGACCACGCCCCCTGACTAGCACACCCATCTCATTAGATGATGCACACTGTCGACCACGCCCCCTGACTAGCACACCCATCTCATGAGATGATGCACATTATGTCGACCACGCCCCCTGACTAGCACACCCATCTCATTAGTCACACATTATGTCTGGTGATGAGATACATTATGTCAGACTAATTGACTGTCCTAGTCACAGCCCCACATTATGTCAGACTAATTGACTGTCCTAGCCCCACATTATGTCAGACTAATTGACTGTCCTAGCCCCACATTATGTCAGACTAATTGACTGTCCTAGTCCCACATTATGTCAGACTAATTGACTGTCCTAGTCACACATTATGTCAGACTAATTGACTGTCCTAGTCCCACATTATGTCAGACTAATTGACTGTCCTAGCCCCACATTATGTCAGACTAATTGACTGTCCTAGTCACACATTATGTCAGACTAATTGACTGTCACAGTCCCCTATGTCACAGCCCCACATTATGTCAGACTAATTGACTGTCACAGCCCCACATTATGTCAGACTAATTGACTGTCACAGCCCCACATTATGTCAGACTAATTGACTGTCCTACATTAGTCACTAATTGACTGTCCCCACATTATGTCAGACTAATTGACTGTCCTAGTCCCACATTATGTCAGACTAATTGACTGTCCTAGTCCCACATTATGTCAGACTAATTGACTGTCCTAGCCCCACATTATGTCAGACTAATTGACTGTCCAGTCCCACATTATGTCAGACTAATTGACACAGCCCCCATTAGTCACAGACTGTCACAGCCCCACATTATGTCAGACTAATTGACTGTCCTAGTCACAGCCCCACATTATGTCAGACTAATTGACTGTCACAGCCCCACATTATGTCAGACTAATTGACTGTCCTAGCCTACATTATGTCAGACTAATTGACTGTCCTAGACTAATTGACTGTCCTAGTCCCACATTATGTCAGACTAATTGACTGTCCTAGTCCCACATTATGTCAGACTAATTCACTGTCACAGCCCCACATTATGTCAGACTAATTGACTGTCACAGCCCCACATTATGTCAGACTAATTGACTGTCACAGCCCCACATTATGTCAGACTAATTGACTGTCACAGCCCCACATTATGTCAGACTAATTGACTGTCCTAGACTAATTGACTGTCACAGCCCCACATTGTCAGACTAATTGACTGTCACAGCCCCACATTGTCAGACTAATTGACTGTCCTAGCCCCACATTATGTCAGACTAATTGACTGTCACAGTCCCACATTATGTCAGACTAATTGACTGTCACAGCCCCACATTATGTCAGACTAATTGACTGTCACAGACCCACATTATGTCAGACTAATTGACTGTCCTAGACTAATTGACTGTCCTAGCCCCACATTATGTCAGACTAATTGACTGTCACAGCCCTACATTATGTCAGACTAATTGACTGTCCTAGACTAATTGACTGTCACAGCCCCACATTATGTCAGACTAATTGACTGTCCTAGACTAATTGACTGTCCTAGCCCCACATTATGTCAGACTAATTGACTGTCACAGCCCCACATTATGTCAGACTAATTGACTGTCACAGCCCCACATTATGTCAGACTAATTGACTGTCCTAGCCCCACATTATGTCAGACTAATTGACTGTCACAGCCCCACATTATGTCAGACTAATTGACTGTCACAGCCCCACATTATGTCAGACTAATTGACTGTCCTAGTCCCAGCCCCACATTATGTCAGACTAATTGACTGTCCTAGTCCCACATTATGTCAGACTAATTGACTGTCCTAGACTAATTGACTGTCCCAGCCCCACATTATGTCAGACTAATTGACTGTCCTAGCCCCACATTATGTCAGACTAATTGACTGTCATGTCAGACTAATTGACCCACATTATGTCAGACTAATTGACTGTCCTAGCCCCACATTATGTCAGTCCCACTATGTGATTGAGTTGTCAGAAACTAGAATTGACTGACACAGCCCCACATTATGTCAGACTAATTGACTGTCCTAGCCTACATTATGTCAGACTAATTGACTGTCCTAGACTAATTGACTGTCCTAGTCCCACATTATGTCAGACTAATTGACTGTCCTAGCCCCACATTATGTCAGACTAATTGACTGTCCTAGACTAATTGACTGTCCTAGTCCCACATTAAAAGTATGTGATGGTGAGTTAAGAGAATCAGAAACTGTTAGAATGGTTTTCTATTGACTGTCCTAGTCCCACATTATGTCAGACTAATTGACTGTCCTAGTCCCACATTAAAAGTATGTGATGGTGAGTTAAGAGAATCAGAAACTGTTAGAATGGTTTTCTATTGACTGACACAGCCCCAAATAAATAAAAGTTACCTTTGGCTGTTAATTACAGCATTTCTTCTTTCACGTGGTCGTGGTCGCGAGAGTTTTCAGATATAAAAATAGGGTTGAGGGCCCCAAAAAAAAGTTTGGGAACCCTGGTCCTAGGGTTTACTGAGAACGGTGCGAAACGCATCCAGTCAGCAGCAGTCCTGTGGGTGAAAACAGCTCGTTGATGAGCGGTCGAAGGGCAATGGCAACAGCCGTGCACGCTAACAGGCAAAATAACTAGTCACTAGTCCATCCCCGAAGAATTCAGGCTGTTGTAGAGGCAAAGTGGGGTTCGACACAGTACTAGATGGGTGTACCTAATAAACTGGCCCGTGAATGTATCTAGGTAATAGTCTGTACAATGAACACAACAGCAAATGCCATTAACCTCAGGCCAAAAGACCAGTTATGGTACTGCACTTCTAAAATGCCCTATGTATAGCTAAATGACTCATAACAAAAGACCATAGTAATGGAATCCCCAGGGAGAGGAACACCAGACAGGTGGTTTAGGGTTAATGTAGGAATCCCCAGGGAGAGGTACACCAGACAGGTGGTTTAGGGTTAATGTAGGAATCCCCAGGGAGAGGTACACCAGACAGGTGGTTTAGGGTTAATGTAGGAATCCCCAGGGAGATTAGACCAGAGACAGGTGACTTACTGCATAGCAGCGTAGTAGAAGGTCCCGAACCAGACGCTGGAGGTCAGGAGATGGACAGGTATCATCACCTTCCCATACTGCTTGAAGGTCTTCTTGAACCTCTGGACCAGACCAATGGACTTGTCCTGCAGAGGGTCTATCTCTGGAGCCTCCGGTGGGGCCTCCACAGGCAGCTTGGAGGAGTCTGCCCCATAGACGGGCTCTGTTCCAGCCAGGCTGAGGGGATGGCTGGGTGGGTCCTGGTCCTCCGGCCGGAGCTTGGGCTGTTCTACTGCCCTGTTAAAGGCTGAGGTACTGACCCAGCGCTGGCCGGGCCCGGGGGGCAGGCGGCCTACAATACACACCGACACGGCCAGGCGAGCCTCACACACCGACAGGCCCACGACCACAGGCCGCACGTAGGCCATCTGCCGCAATGCACCCTGGGACAGAACACGATGCATCTCCTCCTCCCTGAGACGTTTGACCACAGAGCCTGCAGACAGCACACATCATCATCATCATCGTTTACTAATGACTATCATTTACAACAGGAGTAATCATTTATGTTGATAAGTATATATTAAGTTAGGAACGCTATAAATCAGAGTGAAGAAACGTATCTGATGATAAGACATAATACCAAAACATACCTCCAACTAGAACAGGTCAACCATTAATCCAACACCTGAAATGAAAACGTCCAAATAAAATGACACAACAGACTAATCCAGTAGCCACTACTGTGGGTGATCCTCAGCTAAACAACCAGTTCTGGTTGAACTAAGTTAACTAGCTACACAGCCATATTCGGATATATAGCGAAACAAGGCAAATAAAAAGCTAGCTAGCAAACCAACTATAGTAAGTAGCTAGTCTGCTCGCTAAGTAGCTAGCTAGCCAAGTTTACTATGTGCAAAGGTTAGCTACAGAACTTGCAAAACATCTAGTTATCCTTCTAGAGCTAGCTGGCTAGCTGTCACATACGCAGAGGCTTCTGTGTGGTTGACATTGGGGGAGTCTGGAGGACGACAAAAACTTGCTTCACTTATAAAGCTTCCAGAACAACCCTGTGGAAACACGTGCCAGTTTTAGATGTGGTTAGCTAACGTTAGTTGTCTGGCTGAAGCCTGATTCTGACAGAACGACAACTGGGGTTGTTTTGCTTACTGGCTAAGTTAGCTAGCCCGACACTTGGCAAAGTAGTTGTGTATATATATACATTTTTCGAAGTTGTAAAACTACGTGACGAAGATGACACGTAACGGAATACATACATTGAAATTCAAGAGGTTTTTGATCCTGTCAAAAGTGTTTTCTGTAGTTGTATGAGCCATAAGTACATAGAATGACCGTCCTGTCAGTAGAAGACCTTACAGCAGAGCTCGAGGGGAATCCGCGTGTCCTCGGACAGCGCACGGCATCATGGGATTCGTAGTTTATTTGTCGCGAGATTTGGTGTCTGCAAATTGCGTAAAAAACAGCACTTCCCGATATGCCTAGAACCTTTCGGTCAGAATGACCATTTCTTTTGAAAGAGCTACAAACCTCTAGTCCAGCGGATAGGCACCAAATATACCCAAGATCGTTCCACTTTATGTTGTAAGTGTCCAAGTTGGTACACGAACACTCAAATGTTACCTTTTTTGTGTGTAAATATAGTCATCACATATTCACTGCACTTAGCCTGTAATAACAAATTTACGTCCGTCTTTATGGAACTAACTGCACACCCTCTCTTATATTCAATGTGATGTTTCTCTGTTCCTCGTTTCTCTCTTTTCTGTGCTGCAGATCGTTTAACAACTTGATGGTATAGCAAAAGCTTAATCAATTTGACATTAACCTGAATCGTCTCTCTTCATTTTACCCACAAACAAATTCACTTCGTCTAGGGACAGTCCCCTGTAAACTCAGTTGGTAACGCATGGTGCTTGCAATACCAGCGTTGTGGGTTTCATTCACACGGGGTTGAAGTATGAAAAAAGAAAAGTACATAAATGTATGCACTCACTAATGTAACTGGTGTCTGCTAAATGTTAAGCATATGTATTTTATTTTATTATTGCCAGTATAACTTAGCAGCTTTGACGTGCGTCGACCAAATAGCGGCTGAAGTGCAAATATGATCTAATGGTGACGTCATCTTGCCAATGCGCAAACGCTCTCCATACTACATCAGCCCAATGTATAATGTAGGCATCGGGGCGACGTCGGCGAGATGTATGTGTGCTGTCTGGGAAGACCTTATGGGGGTCATATTGAGGTCATTTTGACCGTAGTCTAGCAGCTATCGGAAAGAATAGTCGACTTTCTGATAGAGCCACCACATTCCACACATAGCTGGGGCATGTCTAAAGAAGTATTTTGGGGGGTTATAGTGCCATCACAGATTTAGTCCATTACCCCTGGCGGCCATTTCCCAATATGGCGGCCATTCAGCTGCAGGGGTCATATTGGACTAGATCCACTTGGCCATATCTCCACACATAATTGGTGCATACAGCCCAATGATGACTTAAAATGTTTGAGGGGCTGGCCCCCAAAATGCCATATGTACATATCCTTTAAACGTTTAGTAGAAAAAATGTTCCTTTTGTAAATGTTCCAATAGTTCATGTAAACACTCTTAAAGTAATATATATACTGGTGTTCCTGAAGTTTACTGATTGTAATGATATATAATTATATCATTGCATATAATTTATGTAAATTTTAAGACAAATTACAGGAAACCTGCCCTGTACACGTCTACTTTAGGTCAAATCAAATGTATTTATATAGCCCTTCTTACATCAGCTGATATCTCAAAGTGCTGTACAGAAACTCAGCCTAAAACCCCAAAACAGCAAGCAATGCAGGTGTAGAAGCACGGTGGCTAGGAAAAACTCTACAAAGGCCAAAACCTAGGAAGAAACTTAGAGAGGAACCAGGCTATGAGGGGTGCCAGTCCTCTTCTGACTGTGCCTGGTGGGAGATTATAAACTAGAGAGGAACCAGGGTATGAGGAGTGGCCAGTCCTCTTCTGGCTGTGCCGGGTGGAGATTATAAACCAGAGAGGCAGGCTATGAGGGGTGGAGATTATAAACCTAGAGAGGAACCAGGGTATGAGGGGTGGCCAGTCCTCTTCTGGCTGTGCCGGGTAGAGAGGAACCAGGCTATGAGGGGTGGCCAGTCCTCTTCTGGCTGTGCCGGGTAGAGAGGAACCAGGCTATGAGGGGTGGCCAGTCCTCTTCTGGCTGTGCCGGGCTCTGAGAGGAACCAGGCTCAGAGGTGGCCATGGCCCAAGTCCTCTTCTGGCTGCCGGGTAGAGAGGAACCAGGCTCTGAGGGGTGGCCAGTTCTCTTCTGGCTGTGCCGGGTGAAAATCCCATAGGAATGTATTATGTCCAGCAGAGAGACAGGTAACCCATTTTAACTAAATACTATTTATGATGAGAACTTCCAGCCATTCGACAAAGGAAAAGTCTAAAGGAAGATGTGTAGCTATAGGTGCAGATTGACCCGATTATACTCAGTGGTGTAGGGATCGTTCTGTAAGTCTTTGTTGTGTGCTTCCAAGTTAAGACGTTTGTTTGTTTCCTATTTTTCATGTATATTTTAGTTAATCATTACATTGAGATTTCCTTATTGTCCTTATTTGAGATCTATTGGTTTAATAGATGTATTCTCATCTCCTTTACCTTCTATGTTCTGCAACCTGCTTATCATTTCTGCCCTGTGGCAGAACCACACACACCAACTTCACCACGTCCAACCACAAGTCCTTAATAAATAACCGATCCAACTTTACCACGTCCAACCACAAGTCCTTAATAAATAACCAATGCAACTTTACTGGGTTGCTACTCATGGTCCCCTATGACGACTGGTGGCACCAGCAGGCATTAAGGAATACAGCCAGTGGCAACAGAATGATCATTAGTGATCCCACAACCAGCAGGCATTAAGGAGGCAACAGAATGATCCAGTGATCCACAACAGAATGATCATTAGAATGATCATTATGACAACCAGCAGGCATTAAGGAATACAGCCAGGGGCAACAGAATGATCATTAGTGATCCACAACCAGCAGGCATTAAGGAATACAGCCAGTGGCAACAGAATGATCATTAGTGATCCACAACCAGCAGGCATTAAGGAATACAGCCAGGGGCAACAGAATGATCATTAGTGATCACAACCAGCAGGCATTAAGGAATACAGCCAGGGGCAACAGAATGATCATTAGTGATCCACAACCAGCAGGCATTAAGGAATACAGCCAGGGGCAGAATGCATTGGTGATCCACAACCAGCAGGCATTAAGGAATACAGCCAGGGGCAACAGAATGATCATTAGTGATCCACAACCAGCAGGCATTAAGGAATACAGCCAGGGGCAACAGAATGATCATTAGTGATTAGTGATCCACATTAGTGAACCAGCAGGCATTAAGGAATACAGCCAGGGGCAACAGAATGATCATTAGTGATCCACAACCAGCAGGCATTAAGGAATACAGCCAATGGCAACATTTATATAGATGGGTTGGTCTTTTAACGAGTGTAACTTGGTAAAAATATATTAAAGTATTTCACCTAATATTCTATGATAAAGAGCACATGTTCTCCAACTAATAATAAGACCGTTTTCAGGGTTGAAGATTTCATCTTAAATCAGTCATGAATCCCCTTGTGACAGGGGGAATGGAGGCTTGTTGTGTGCAACAGGGAATTGAATGAAAGCTTCACCCCCCAAAACTTACATTGTTAAAATATTTCTGGCCTGTCCATCAACAGGGTTGACACTCTAGACCCAAACTGCTACAGACCTATATCTATCCTACCTTGACTTTCTAAGGTCTTGAAAGCCAAGTTAACAAACAGATTACCGACCATTTAGAATCCCACCGTACCTTCTTCGCTATGCAATCTGGTTTCAGAGCAGGTCATGGTGCACCTCAGCCACGCCCAAGGTCCTAAACGATATCATAACCGCCATCGATAAGAGACATTACTGTGCAGCCATATTCATCGACCTGGCCAAGGCTTTCGACTCTGTCAATCCCCACATCCTCATCGACAGACTCAACAGCCTGGTTCACCAACTACTACTCTGATAGAGTTCAGTGAGTCAAATCGGAGGGCCTGTTGTCCGGTCCTCTGGCAGTCTCTATGGGGGTGCCACAGGGTTCAACCTCGGGCCGACTCTCTTCTCTGTATATCAAGGAGGTCGCTCCTGCTACTGGTGAGACTCTGATCCGTCGCTCCTGCTGCTGGTGGTTCTCTGATCCGTCGCTCCTGCTGCTGGTGGTTCTCTGATCCGTCGCTCCTGCTGCTGGTGAGTCTCTGATCCGTCGCTCCTGCTACTGGTGGTTCTCTGATCCGTCGCTCCTGCTACTGGTGAGTCTCTGATCCGTCGCTCCTGCTGCTGGTGAGTCTCTGATCCGTCGCTCCTGCTGCTGGTGGTTCTCTGATCCGTCGCTCCTGCTGCTGGTGGTTCTCTGATCCGTCGCTCCTGCTGTTGGTGGTTCTCTGATCCGTCGCTCCTGCTGCTGGTGGTTCTCTGATCCGTCGCTCCTGCTGCTGGTGAGTCTCTGATCCGTCGCTCCTGCTGCTGGTGGTTCTCTGATCCGTCGCTCCTGCTGTTGGTGGTTCTCTGATCCGTCGCTCCTGCTGCTGGTGGTTCTCTGATCCGTCGTTCCTGCTGCTGGTGGTTCTCTGATCCGTCGCTCCTGCTGCTGGTGGTTCTCTGATCCGTCGCTCCTGCTGCTGGTGGTTCTCTGATCCACCTCTACGCAGACGACACCATTCCGTATACTTCTGGCCCTTCTTTGGACACTGTGTTAACTAGTTACTTCGGCACAATGGCCTGTTTATTGCCTTTATCTCCCTTATCTTACCTCATTTACACACACTGTAGATAGATTTTTCTATGGTGTTATTTGACTGTATGTTTGTTTATGTGTAACTCTGTGTTGTCTGTTCACACTGCTGTGCTTTATCTTGGCCAGGTCGCAGTTGTAAATGAGAACTTGTTCTCAACTGGCCTACCTGGTTAAATAAAGGTTTTATAAAATATTAAATAAAATACAATCCACAATATAGCGGGGAGAGTAAAGCTAGACTATAATCGATAATGTCAAAAGCCACACTGAAGTCTAACAAAACAGCTCCCATAATCTTTTATCTTCACTTTCTCTCAGCCAATCATCAGTCATTTGTGTAAGTGGCGTTCTCTCAGCCAATCATCAGTCATTTGTGTAAGTGGCGTTCTCTCAGCCAATCATCAGTCATTTGTGTAAGTGGCGTTCTCTCAGCCAATCTCAGTCATTTGTGTAAGTGGCGTTCTCTCAGCCAATCGTCAGTCATTTGTGTAAGTGGCGTTGGCGTTCTCAGTCATTTGTGTAAGTGGCGTTCTCTCAGCCAATCGTCAGTCATTCGTGTAAGTGGCGTTCTCTCAGCCAATCATCAGTCATTTGTGTAAGTGGCGTTCTCTCAGCCAATCGTGTAAGTGGCGTTCTCTCAGCCAATCATCAGTCATTCGTGTAAGTGGCGTTCTCTCAGCCAATCATCAGTCATTTGTGTAAGTGTCGTTCTCTCAGCCAATCGTGTAAGTGGCGTTCTCTCAGCCAATCGTGTAAGTGGCGTGCTTGTTCCCTATAAGAATGCTGTAAATCTGTTTTTCATTTATTTACTGTGAAATAGCATTGTATCTGGTCAAACACACATTTTCCCCAAACGTTTACTAAGGGTTGGTAACAGGCGGATTGGTGGGCTATTTGAGCCAGTAAAGGGTGGTTTGCTATGGAAAGCAGAAGGACTTTAGCTTCCATCCAGGTCTGAGGGAACACACTTTCTAGTAGGCTTAGATTGACGATATGACAAATAGAAGTGACAATATCGTCCACTATTATCCTCAGTAATTTTCCATCCAAGTTACCAGACCCCGGTGGCTTTTCAATCATTTTTTCACCTCTTCCACACTCACTTTACGGAATTCAAAATTACAATGCTCGTCTTTCATATTTTGGTCAGTTTTACTTGAATGTGGACGTTCGGCTTTTGGCCGAAGGTCATGACTAAATTTGCTAATCTTGCCACTTAAAAAATCATTAAAGTTGTTGGCAATATCAGTGGATTTTGTGATGAATGAGCCATCTAATTCAATGAGTTGAGTTTGCCTTTTTGCCCAAAATTTCATTTAAAGTGTTCTTTACATAATTTATCTTTGTTTTATAGTATAGTTTCTTCTTCCCTTCGTTCCGTTTAGTCACATGATTTCTCAATTTGCAGTAGGTTTGCCAATCGGTTATTCAGCCAGACAGTCTTTTAGGTGCCTTTTGGCAACCTCCAAGTGGGCTGTCATGTGCCTTTTACTGAGGAGTGGTTTCCGTCTGGCCACTCTACAATAAAGGCCTGATTGGTGGAGTGCTGCAGAGATGGTTGTTCTTCTGGACATTGGGTTCTTGGTCACCTCCCTGACCAAGGCCCTTCTCCCCTGATTGCTCAGTTTGGCCAGGTGGCCAGCTCTAGGAAGAATCTTGGTGGTTCCAAACTTCTTCCATTGAAGAATGATGGAGGCCATTGTGTTCTTGGGGACCTTCAATGCTGCAGACCTGTGTTCTTTTTTGAATGTACCCTGCAGAATGACAGGCCATTGTGTTCTTGCCTCAACACAATCCTGCCTCAACACAATCCTGTCTCAGATCTCTCGGACAATTCCTTCGACCTGGTTTTGCTTTGACATGCACTGTCAACTATGGGACCTTATATAGACAGGTGTGTGGCTTTCCAAATGCACCTGAGCTCATTTTCAAGTCTCATAGCAAAGGGTCTGAATACTTACTGAAATAAGGTATTTCTTTTTTTATTTGTTATAAATGTGCAAACATAAAAAATAAAAATAAACTGTTTTGCTTTGTCATTATGGGGTATTGTGATGTCATTATGGGGTATTGTGATGTCATTATGGGGTATTGTGGGGTATTGTGATGTCATTATGGGATATTGTGATGTCATTATGGGATATTGTGATGTCATTATGGGGTATTGTGATGTCATTATGGGGTATTGTGATGTCATTATGGGGTATTGTGATGTCATTATGGGGTATTGTGATGTCATTATGGGATATTGTGATGTCATTATGGGGTATTGTGTGTAGATTGATGAGGAAAAACATAATTTAATCCATTTTAGAATAAGGCTGTAACATAACAAAATGTGGAAAAGGGCAAGGGTCTGAATACTTCCCAAACGCACTGTAGTATACATATAGTATAATATACAGTAGTTATCTATTCTATACATAGTTATACATATAGTATAATATACAGTAGTTATCTATTCTGTACATAGTTATACATATAGTATAATATACAGTAGTTATCTATTCTGTACATAGTTATACATATAGTATAATATACAGTAGTTATCTATTCTGTACATGGTTATACATATAGTATAATATACAGTATTTATCTATTCTGTACATAGTTATACATATAGTATAATATACAGTAGTTATCTATTCTGTACATGGTTATACATATAGTATAATATACAGTATTTATCTATTCCATATATAGTTAAATGTACTGTATAATATACAGTAGTTATCTATTCTGTACATAGTTATACATATAGTATAATATACAGTAGTTATCTATTCTGTACATGGTTATACATATAGTATAATATACAGTATTTATCTATTCCATATATAGTTAAATGTACTGTATAATATACAGTAGTTATCTATTCTGTACATAGTTATACATATAGTATAATATACAGTAGTTATCTATTCTGTATATAGTTATACATATAGTATCATATACAGTAGTTATCTATTCTGTATATAGTTAAATGTACTGTATAATATACAGTAGTTATCTATTCTATCTAGTTTCTGTACAGTAGTTATATTCTATATATAGTTATACATATATAATATACAGTAGTTATCTATTCTGTACATAGTTATACATATAGTATAATATACAGTAGTTATCTATTCTGTACATGGTTATACATATAGTATAATATACAGTAGTTATCTATTCTGTACATAGTTATACATATAGTATAATATACAGTAGTTATCTATTCTGTACATAGTTATACATATAGTATAATATACAGTATTTATCTATTCTGTATATAGTTAAATGTACTGTATAATATACAGTAGTTATCTATTCCATATATAGTTAAACATATATATATATATACCTCTAACCAAGGCTCTATTCCCCATATAGTGCCCTACCTCTAACCAAGGCCCTATTCCCCATATAGTGCCCTATTCCCCATATAGTGCCCTATTCCCCATATAGTGCCCTACCTCTAACCAAGGCTCTATTCCCCATATAGTGCCCTACCTCTAACCAAGGCCCTATTCCCCATATAGTGCCCTACCTTTAACCAAGGCTCTATTCCCCATAGTGCACTACCTTTAACCAAGGCCCTACCCCCCATAGTGCCCTACCTTTAACCAAGGCCCTATTCCCCATATAGTGCCCTACCTTTAACCAAGGCCCTATTCCCCATATAGTGCCCTACCTTTAACCAAGGCCATATTCCCCATATAGTGCCCTACCTTTAACCAAGGCTCTATTCCCCATATAGTGCCCTATTCCCCATATAGTGCCCTACCTCTAACCAAGGCCCTATTCCCCATATAGTGCCCTACCCCCCATATAGTGCCCTACCTCTAACCAAGGCCCTATTCCCCATATAGTGCCCTACCTCTAACCAAGGCCCTATTCCCCATATAGTGCCCTACCTTTAACCAAGGCCCTACCCCCTATATAGTGCCCTACCTCTAACCAAGGCCCTATTCCCCATATAGTGCCCTACCCCCCATATAGTGCCCTACCCCCCATATAGTGCCCTACCTCTAACCAAGGCCCTATTCCCCATATAGTGCCCTATTCCCCATATAGTGCCCTACCTTTAACCAAGGCCCTATTCCCCATATAGTGCCCTATTCCCCATATAGTGCCCTACCTCTAACCAAGGCCCTATTCCCCATATAGTGCCCTACCCCCCATATAGTGCCCTACCTCTAACCAAGACCCTATTCCCCATATAGTGCCCTACCTCTAACCAAGGCCCTATTCCCCATATAGTGCCCTACCTTTAACCGAGGCCCTATTCCCCATATAGTGCCCTACCCCCCATATAGTTCCCTACTCCCCATATAGTGCCCTACCTCTAAGCAAGGCCCTATTCCCCATATAGTGCCCTACCCCCCATATAGTGCCCTACCTCTAACCAAGACCCTATTCCCCATATAGTGCCCTACCTCTAACCGAGGCCCTACCCCCCATATAGTGCCCTACCCCCCATATAGTGCCCTACCCCCCATATAGTGCCCTACCTCTAACCAAGGCCTATTCCCCATATAGTGCCCTACCTTTAACCGAGGCCCTATTCCCCATATAGTGCCCTACCCCCCATATAGTGCCCTATTCCCCATATAGTGCCCTACCTTTAACCAAGGCCCTATTCCCCATATAGTGCCCTACCTTTAACCAAGGCCCTATTCCCCATATAGTGCCCTACCCCCCATATAGTGCCCTACCCCCCATATAGTGCCCTACCCCCCATATAGTGCCCTACCCCCCATATAGTGCCCTACCTCTAACCAAGGCCCTATTCCCCATATAGTGCCCTACCTTTAACCGAGGCCCTATTCCCCATATAGTGCCCTACCCCCCATATAGTGCCCTATTCCCCATATAGTGCCCTACCTTTAACCCAGGCCCTATTCCCCATATAGTGCCCTACCTTTAACCAAGGCCCTATTCCCCAAGTGCCCTACCCCCATATAGTGCCCTACCCCCCATATAGTGCCCTACCCCCCATATAGTGCCCTACCCCCCATATAGTGCCCTACCTCTAACCAAGGCCCTATTCCCCATATAGTGCCCTACCTTTAACCGAGGCCCTATTCCCCATATAGTGCCCTACCCCCCATATAGTGCCCTGCACCCCATATAGTGCCCTACCTCTAACCAAGGCCCTATTCCCCATATAGTGCCCTACTCCCCATATAGTGCCCTACCCCCCATATAGTGCCCTACCTCTAACCAAGGCCCTACTCCCCATATAGTGCCCTACCCCCCATATAGTGCCCTACCTCTAGCCAAGCCCCTATTCCCCATATAGTGCCCTACCTCTAACCAAGGCCCTATTCCCCATATAGTGCCCTACCCCCCATATAGTGCCCTACCCCCCATATAGTGCCCTACCCCCCTATATAGTGCCCTACCTTTAACCAAGGCCCTATTCCCCATATAGTGCCCTACCCCCAATATAGTGCCCTACCTCTAACCAAGGCCCTACCCCCATATAGTGCCCTACCTTTAACCAAGGCCCTATTCCCCATATAGTGCCCTACCCCCATATAGTGCCCTACCTCTAACTCCAAGGCCCTACCCCCATATAGTGCCCTACCCCCATATAGTGCCCTACCCCCATATAGTGCCCTACCCCCCTAAGTGCCCTACCTCTAACCCCTATTCCCCATATAGTGCCCTACCCCCATATAGTGCCCTACCCCCATATAGTGCCCTACCTCTAACCAAGGCCCTATTCCCCATATAGTGCCCTACCCCCATATAGTGCCCTACCTCTAGTGCCCTATTCCCCATATAGTGCCCTACCTCTAACCAAGGCTACCCTACCCCCTATTGCCCCCCCATATAGTGCCCTACCCCATATAGTGCCCTACCCATATAGTGCCCTACCATAAGGCCCTATTCCCCATATAGTGCCCTACCTCTAACCAAGGCCCTGTTTCCCCATATAGTGCCCCTACCCCCTAGGCCCTATTCCCCATATAGTGCCCTAGGCCCTATTCCCCATATAGTGCCCTATTCCCCATATAGTGCCCTACCCCCATATAGTGCCCTACCTCTAACCAAGGCCCTACCCCCATATAGTGCCCTACCTTTAACCTGAGGCCCTATTCCCCATATAGTGCCCTACCCCCATACCAAGTGCCCTATTCCCCATATAGTGCCCTACCTCTAACCCAGACCCTATTCCCCATATAGTGCCCTACCTTTAACCAAGGCCCTATTCCCCATATAGTGCCCTACCCCATATAGTGCCCTACCTCCCATAGTGCCCTATTCTAACCCCATATAGTGCCCTACCCCCATATAGGCCCTATTCCCCATATAGTGCCCTACCCCCATATAGTGCCCTACCCCATATAGTGCCCTACCTCTAACCGAGGCCCTATTCCCCATATAGTGCCCTACCCCCATATAGTGCCCTACCCCCATATAGTGCCCTACCTCTAACCAAGGCCCTATTCCCCATATAGTGCCCTACCCCCTAGGCCCCCCATATAGTGCCCTACCTCCCCCATATAGTGCCCCCCTAACCAAGGCCCCCCATATAGTGCCCTACCCCTAACCAGGCCCTATTCCCCATATAGTGCCCTACCCCCATATAGTGCCCTACCTCTAACCAAGGCCCTATTCCCCATATAGTGCCCTACCCCCATATAGTGCCCTACCCCCATATAGTGCCCTACCTCTAACCCCTATTATATAGTGCCCTACCTTTAACCAAGGCCCTATTCCCCATATAGTGCCCTACCCCATATAGTGCCCTACCCCCATATAGTGCCCTACCTTTAACCATAGGCCTACCCTATTCCCCATATAGTGCCCTACCCCCATATAGGCCCTATTCCCCATATAGTGCCCTACCCTAATATAGTGCCCTATTTTAACCGAGGCCCTACCCCCATATAGTGCCCTACCTCTAACCAAGGCCCTATTCCCCATATAGTGCCCTACCCCCATATAGTGCCCTACCCCCCATATAGTGCCCTACCTTTAACCAAGGACCCCTATTCCCCATATAGTGCCCTACCCCCTAGTGCCCTAACTAACCAAGGCCCTATTCCCCATATAGTGCCCTACCTTCTAACCAAGGCCCTATTCCCCATATAGTGCCCTACCTCTAACCAAGGCCCTATTCCCCATATAGTGCCCTACCTTTAACGCATATAGTGCCCTACTCCGCATATAGTGCCCTACCTCTAACCAAGGCCCTATTCCCCATATAGTGCCCTACCTCTAACCAAGGCCCTATTCCCCATATAGTGCCCTACCTCTAACCAAGGCCCTATTCCCCATATAGTGCCCTACCCCCCATATAGTGCCCTACCCCCATATAGTGCCCTACCTCTAACCAAGGCCCTACTCCCCATATAGTGCCCTACCCCCCATATAGTGCCCTACTCCCCATATAGTGCCCTACCTCTAACCAAGGCCCTATTCCCCATATAGTGCCCTACCCCCATATAGTGCCCTATTCCCCATATAGTGCCCTACCTCTAACCAAGGCCCTATTCCCCATATAGTGCCCTACCCCCATATAGTGCCTACCTCTAACCAAGGCCCTATTCCCCATATAGTGCCCTACCTTAACCAAGGCCATATTCCCCATATAGTGCCCTACCCCCATATAGTGCCCTACTCCCAAGGCCCTACTCCCTACCTTAACCAAGTGCCCTACCCCCATATAGTGCCCTACCCCATAACCAAGGCCCTATTCCCCATATAGTGCCCTACCCCCATATAGTGCCCTACCTCTAACCAAGGCCCCCATATAGTGCCCTACCTCTAACCAAGGCCCTATTCCCCATATAGTGCCCTACCCCCATATAGTGCCCTACCTCTAACCAAGGCCCTATTCCCCATATAGTGCCCTACCTCTAACCAAGGCCCTATTCCCCATATAGTGCCCTACCTCCTAACCCTATTCCCCATATAGTGCCCTATTCCCCATATAGTGCCCTACCCCCCTTTAACCAAGGCCCTATTCCCCATATAGTGCCCTACCCCCATATAGTGCCCTAAGGCCCCTCTCCCCAAGGCCCTACCCCCATATAGTGCCCTACCTTAACCAACCAAGTGCCCTATTCCCCATATAGTGCCCTACCTCTAACCAAGGCCCTATTCCCCATATAGTGCCCTACCTCTAACCAAGGCCCTATTCCCCATATAGTGCCCTACCTCTAACCAAGGCCCTATTCCCCATATAGTGCCCTACCTTTAACCAAGGCCCTATTCCCCATATAGTGCCCTACCTCTAACCAAGGCCCTATTCCCCATATAGTGCCCTACCTCTAACCAAGGCCCTATTCCCCATATAGTGCCCTACCTCTAACCAAGGCCCTATTCCCCATATAGTGCCCTACCTTTAACCAAGGCCCTATTCCCCATATAGTGCCCTACTCCCCATATAGTGCCCTACCTCTAACCAAGGCCCTATTCCCCATATAGTGCCCTACCTCTAACCAAGGCCCTATTCCCCATATAGTGCACTACCTTTAACCGAGGCCCTATTCCCCATATAGTGCCCTACCTTTAACCAAGACCCTATTCCCCATATAGTGCCCTACCTTTAACCAAGGCCCTATTCCCCATATAGTGCCCTACCTTTAACCGAGGCCCTACTCCCCATATAGTGCCCTACCCCCCATATAGTGCCCTACCTTTAACCAAGGCCCTATTCCCCATATAGTGCCCTACCTTTAACCAAGGCCCTATTCCCCATATAGTGCCCTACCCCCCATATAGTGCCCTATTCCCCATATAGTGCCCTACCCCCCATATAGTGCCCTATTCCCCATATAGTGCCCTATTCCCCATATAGTGCCCTACCCCCCATATAGTGCCCTACCCCCCATATAGTGCCCTACCCCCTATATAGTGCCCTACCTCTAGCCAAGCCCCACGGGGTCAAAAACTCTGGTGGAAAGTTGTGCATTATCTAGGGAATAGGGTGCAGACAAAGCCCTTCAGTGGAACAGAGCTTTGACCTTGTAGCAGAGTGGTGAGTCGGAGCAGAGCAGCATCTTCCTGAAGGTGTTTCGTAGCTCTGCGCTGCGGAAGGCGTAGATGGCCGGGTCGACCACGGCGTGACTCATCAGCAGAACCAAATTCAGCTGGAACAGAGAGCGGTAGCACTCACAGTAGGGGTTCTCTACACACACCATGAGGAGGAGGAGGTGGAGGAAGAAAGGCGCCCAGCACACCACAAACACCCCGAATAGCATGGTGAGCGTGAGCGCCCCCCGGAGGCTGCGGTGCGGCATGGCACTCCCGGGCAGCGCTGCAATCTTCCTGGCGTGGGACCGAGCCAGCAGGAACATGTGGACGTAGAGGAAGAGGATGAGGAGCAGCGAGACGAGGAAGAGCACGATGAAAAAGATCTTGATGACCGTGGCGTCGCAGAACGCCACCATGACCGCCCCGGAGACGCCGCATAGCGCCCAGATCCCTGCCAGGGCGGCGGCGGCTCGCCTCGTGGTCATGATGTTGTGGTAGCGCAGTGCGTGGAAGATGGTGACGTAGCGGTCCACAGCGATGGCCAGGAAGCTACAGATGCAGCCGATAAAAGACATGCAGAGCAGCGCGTCTATGACGTCATCGACCCTCCGGACGGAGTCCCCCCGGGAGTCCAGTTGTCCGACATCGCTGAACTCCATCATCAGGGTTTCCCAGGTCTTGGAGAGGGAGGAGATGGTGTTGAACGTGGCCAGGCTACAGATAAACATGTACATTGGGGAGTGGAGGTTCTTGTTGCGCACCACGGCCACCACCACCAACAGGTTCTCACTGAGAGACACCATACCCAACACTAAGAACACCAGGTGGGGGACCTTCACCACCTGACAGTCTGTGTGGTTGGAGGGGAGAGCAGAGACATCATTCATTATGGAGACCACAGACAGTGTCAGAGCAACGTCCACAGTAGATCAGAACAGAATAGGGTGTTTCAGAATAACATCCAGATCAGAACAGAACAGGGTGTTTCAGAGTAACGTCCAGAACAGAACAGGGTGTTTCAGAGTAACGTCCAGAACAGAACAGGGTGTTTCAGAATAGATCAGAACAGAGGCAGAGCAGGACTGTCAGAGCTTTGGTTCAGACCGATAGCTGAAATGTTTCATCTTTGGTTCAGACAGTTGGTTGTACTGTCTCCTCAGCAGTGTGATGGCACTCTGATGGACCTGATGGGTGGTAATTGTGATGGATCACGTTAGTAGACCAGGTACTGTAGAGAGGAGATGATTCTAGAGAGGAGATGATTCTAGAGAGGAGATGATTCTAGAGAGGAGATGATTCTTCTAGAGAGGAGATGATTCTGGAGAGGAGATGATTCTGGAGAGGAGATGATTCTGGAGAGGAGATGATTCTGGAGAGGAGATTATTCTAGAGAGGAGATGATTCTGGAGATGACACCCACCTGTGGAAAGAGAACAAAAACATTAAAGAAATTACATCAAATTTAATTTAACACATGATGAGTGTGTTAGTGTGTGTGTATGTGTGTGTTTGTTATGTGTGTGTGTGTATGTAGTGTATGTGCATGTGTGGGGAAGCCAAGTCCCCCCCACCCCCAAAAAATGTCATTTTACAACCTGTGTTGTGATAATTGTGTTGTTTGCCTTGACATCGTGATATATAGGCCTTGACATCGTGATATATACAGTGGGGCAAAAAAGTATTTAGTCAGCAACCAATTGTGCAAGTTCTCCCACTTAAAAAGATGAGAGAGGCCTGTAATTTTCATCATAGGTACACTTCAACTATGACAGACAAAATGAGAAAAAAAATCCAGAAAATCACATTGTAGGACTTTTAATTAATTTATTTGCAAATTATGGTGGAAAATAAGTCTTTGGTCACCTACAAACAAGCAAGATTTCTGGCTCTCACAGACCTGTAACTTCTTCTTTAAGAGGCTCCTCTGTCCTCCATTCGTTACCTGTATTAATGGCACCTGTTTGAACTTGTTATCAGTATAAAAGACACATGTCCACAACCTCAAACAGTCACACTCCAAACTCCACTATGGCCAAGACCAAAGAGCTGTGAAAGGACACCAGAAACAAATTGTAGACCTGCACCAGGCTGGGATGACTGAATCTGCAATAGGTAAGCAGCTTGGTTTGAAGAAATCAACTGGGGGAGCAATTATTAGGAAATGGAAGACATACAAGACCACTGATAATCTCCCTCGATCTGGGGCTCCACGCAAGATCTCACCCCATGGGGTCAAAATTAACACAAGAACGGTGAGCAAAAATCCCAGAACCACACGGGGGGACCTAGTGAATGACCTGCAGAGCTGGGACCAAAGTAACAAAGCCTACCATCAGTAACACACTACGCCGCCAGGGACTCAAATCCTGCAGTGCCAGACGTGTCCCCCTGCTTAAGCCAGTACATGTCCAGGCCCATCTGAAGTTTGCTAGAGAGCATTTGGATGATCCAGAAGAAGATTGGGAGAATGTCATATGGTCAGATGAAACCAAAATATAACTTTTTGGTAAAAACTCAACTCGTCGTGTTTGGAGGACAAAGAATGCTGAGTTGCATTCAAAGAACACCATACCTACTGTGAAGCATGGGGGTGGAAACATCATGCTTTGGGGCTGTTTTTCGGCAAAGGGACCAGGACGACTGATCCGTGTAAAGGAAAGAATGAATGGGGCCATGTATCGTGAGATTTTGAGTGAAAACCTCCTTCCATCAACAAGGGCATTGAAGATGAAACGTGGCTGGGTCTTTCAGCATGACAATGATCCCAAACACACCGCCCAGGCAACGAAGGAGTGGCTTCGTAAGAAGCATTTCAAGGCCCTGGAGTGGCCTACCCAGTCTCCAGATCTCAACCTCATAGAACATCTATGGAGGGAGTTGAAAGTCTGTGTTGCCCAGCAACAGCCCCAAAACATCACTGCTCTAGAGGAGATCTGCATGGAGGAATGGGCCAAAATACCAGCAACAGTGTGTGAAAACCTTGTGAAGACTTACAGAAAACGTTTGACCTCTGTCATTGCCAACAAAGGGTATATAACAAAGTATTGAGATAAACTTTTGTTATTGACCAAATGCTTATTTTCCACCATAATTTGCAAATAAATTCATAAAAAATCCTACAATGTGATTTTCTGGATTTTTTTCTCTCTCATTTTGTCTGTCATAGTTGAAGTGTACCTATGATGAAAATTACAGGCCTCTCTCATCTTTTTAAGTGGGAGAACTTGCACAATTGGTGGCTGACTAAATACTTTTTTTGCCCCACTCTAGGCCTAAGGCCTTAATTGACTTGCCTAGTTATTAAAGGTTAAATGAACAGATACCCCAAATACCGACTTCAGTAGCAAGCTGTACGGAATGGCTGTGAGAAGGACCTGATCCCGTGATGGGCATTGGTTAATAAGAACTGAGATATCTGAGAGAGCCGTGCGAGTGAGTGGTGCTTCAGAGCAAGGCTATGGGGAGTACGGCCACGGCCAAGCCTTAGAATTAGTACATACAGCCCAAGGGCACAATGGCCACTGTGGCAGCAAGGCATTCATTTAGTTAAAGGGCACAATGACCACTGTGACAGCAAGGCATTCATTTAGTTAAAGGGCATTATGGCCACTGTGGCAGCAAGGCATTCATTTAGTTAAAGGGCACAATGACCACTGTGACAGCAAGGCATTCATTTTGTTAAAGGGCACAATGACCACTGTGGCAGCAAGGCATTCATTTAAGAGGCACAATGGCACTGTAAAGGACACAATGACCACTGTGACAGCAAGGCATTCATTTAGTTAAAGGACACAATGACCACTGTGGCAGCAAGGCATTCATTTTGTTAAAGGGCATTATGGCCACTGTGGCAGCAAGGCATTCATTTTGTTAAAGGGCATTATGGCCACTGTGGCAGCAAGGCATTCATTTAGTTAAAGGGCACAATGACCACTGTGGCAGCAAGGCATTCATTTTGTTAAAGGGCATTATGGCCACTGTGGCAGCAAGGCATTCATTAACTGTGGCAGGGCATTTAAAGGACACAATGGCCACTGTGGCAGCAAGGCATTCATTTAGTTAGCCACTGTGGCAGCAAGGCATTCATTTAGTTAAAGGGCACAATGACCACTGTGGCAGCAAGGCATTCATTTTGTTAAAGGACACAATGGCCACTGTGGCAGCAAGGCATTCATTTAGTTAAAGGGCACAATGACCACTGTGGCAACAAGGCATTCATTTAGTTCATTTGGCATTCATTTAGTTAAAGGGCACAATGACCACTGTGGCAGCAAGGCATTCATTTAGTTAAAGGGCACAATGGCCACTGTGACAGCAAGGCATTCATTTTGTTAAAGGGCACAATGGCCACTGTGGCAGCAAGGCATTCATTTAGTTAAAGGACACAATGGCCACTGTGGCAGCAAGGCATTCATTTTGTTAAAGGGCACAATGGCCACTGTGGCAGCAAGGCATTCATTTTGTTAAAGGGCACTATGGCCACTGTGGCAGCAAGGCATTCATTTAGTTAAGGCATTATTGCCACTGTGGCAGCAAGGCATTCATTTTGTT
>NC_088409.1:2576838-2590089 GCF_034236695.1 Oncorhynchus nerka | reverse complement strand
AATCAGATTTCACCGGTCCTGACTAGAAATCTAGACTATAATTATTATTATTTTACCTTTATTTAACTAGGCAAGTCAGTTAAGAATAAATTATTATTTACAGTGACGGCCTAGGATCAGTGGATTAACTGCCTTGTTCAGGGGCAGAACGACAGATTTTTTTACCTTGTCAGCTCAGGGAGTCGATCTAGCAACCTTTCAGTTACTAGTTCAACACTCTAACCACTAGACTACCCTGCCACCCCTCCACTCTAACCACTAGGCTACCCTGCCGCCCCTCCACTCTAACCACTAGGCTACCCTGCCGCCCCCCACTCTAACCACTAGGCTACCCTGCCGCCCCCCACTCTAACCACTAGGCTACCCTGCCGCCCCTCCACTCTAACCACTAGGCTACCTCTGCCGCCCCCACTCTAACCACTATGGCTACCCTGCCGCCCCTCCACTCTAACCACTAGGCTACCCTGCCGCCCCTCCACTCTAACCACTAGGCTACCCTGCAGCCCCTACACTCTAACCACTAGGCTACCCTGCCGCCCCTCCACTCTAACCACTAGGCTACCCTGCCGCCCCTCCACTCTAACCACTAGGCTACCCTGCCGCCTCCACTCTAACCACTAGGCTACCCTGCCGCCCTCCACTCTCAACCACTAGGCTACCCTGCCGCCCCTCCACTCTAAACACTAGGCTACCCTGCCGCTCTACACTCTAACCACTAGGCTACCCTGCCGCCTCCACTCTAACCACTAGGCTACCCTGCCCCCTCTACACTCTAACCACTAGGCTACCCTGCCTCCCCTACACTCTAACCACTAGGCTACCCTGCCGCCCCTCCACTCTAAACACTAGGCTACCCTGCCGCCCTCCACTCTAAACACTAGGCTACCCTGCCACCCCTCCACTCTAACCACTAGGCTACCCTGCCGCCTCCACTCTAACCACTGAGGCTACCCTGCCGCCCCTCCACTCTAACCACTAGGCTACCCTGCCGCCCTCCACTCTAACCACTAGGCTACCCTGCCGCCCCTCCACTCTAACCACTAGGCTACCCTGCCACCCCTCCACTCTAACCACTAGGCTACCCTGCCGCCTTACACTCTAACCACTAGGCTACCCTGCCGCCCCTACACTCTAACCACTAGGCTACCCTGCCGCCCTACACTCTAAACACTAGGCTACCCTGCCACCCCTCCACTCTAACCACTAGGCTACCCTGCCGCTCTACACTCTAACCACTAGGCTACCCTGCCACCCCTCCACTCTAACCACTAGGCTACCCTGCCGCCCTCCACTCCTAACCACTAGGCTACCCTGCCACCCCCACTCTAACCACTAGGCTACCCTGCCGTCCTCAACTCTAACCACTAGGCTACCCTGCCGCCCCTCCACTCTAACCACTAGGCTACCCTGCCACCCCTACACTCTAACCACTAGGCTACCCTGCCACCCTCCACTCTAACCACTAGGCTACCCTGCCGCCCCTCACTCTAACCACTAGGCTACCCTGCCGTCCCTCCACTCTAACCACTAGGCTACCCTGCCGCCCCTCCACTCTAACCACTAGGCTACCCTGCCGTCCCTCCACTCTAACCACTAGGCTACCCTGCCAGCCCTCCACTCTAACCACTAGGCTACCCTGCCGCCCTCCACTCTAACCACTAGGCTACCCTGCCGCCCCTCCACTCTAACCACTAGGCTACCCTGCCGCCCTCCACTCTAACCACTAGGCTACCCTGCCGTCCCTCCACTCTAACCACTAGGCTACCCTGCCGCCCCTCCACTCTAACCACTAGGCTACCCTGCCGCCTCCACTCTAACCACTAGGCTACCCTGCCGTCCCTCCACTCAAACCACTAGGCTACCCTGCCGCCCCTCCACTCTAACCACTAGGCTACCCTGCCGCCCCTCCACTCTAACCACTAGGCTACCCTGCCGCCCCTCCCCTCTAACCACTAGGCTACCCTGCCGCCCCTCCACTCCTAACCACTAGGCTACCCTGCCGCCCTCCACTCTAACCACTAGGCTACCCTGCCGCCCCTCCACTCTAACCACTAGGCTACCCTGCCGCCCTCCACTCTAACCACTAGAGCTACCCTGCCGCCTCCACCTCTAACCACTAGGCTACCCTGCCGCCCCTCCACTCTAACCACTAGGCTACCCTGCCGCCCCTCCACTCTAACCACTAGGCTACCCTGCTGCCTATACACTCTAACCACTAGGCTACCCTGCCGCCCCTCCACTCTAAACACTAGGCTACCCTGCCGCCCCTCCACTCTAACCACTAGGCTACCCTGCCGCCCCTCCACTCTAACCACTAGGCTACCCTGCCGCCCCTCCCTCTAACCACTAGGCTGCCCTGCCGCCCCTCCACTCTAACCACTAGGCTACCCTGCCGCCCCTCCACTCCTAACCACTAGGCTACCCTGCCGCCCCTCCACTCTAACCATAGGCTGCCCTGCCGCCCCTCCCTAACCATGGGCTACCCTGCCGCCCCTCCTCTAACCACTAGGCTACCCTGCTGCCCTATACACTCTAACCACTAGGCTACCCTGCCGCCCCTCCCTCTAAACACTAGGCTACCCTGCCGCCACACCATCAATGAAACAGTGGTTCTGACTATAGATCTCCCAACAATACAGTCCTCTATGAAACAGTGGTTCTGACTATAGATCTCCCAACAATACAGTCCCTCTATGAAACAGTGGTTCTGACTGAAACAGTCCCTCTATGGTTCTGACTATAGATCTCCCAACAATACAGTCCCTCTATGAAACAGTGGTTCTGACTATAGATCTCCCAACAATACAGTCCCTCTATGACACAGTGGTTCTGACTATAGATCTCCCAACCATACAGTCCCTCTATGAAACAGTGGTTCTATAGATCTCCCAGTACAGTCCCTCTAGGAAACAGTGGTTCTGACTATAGATCTCCCAACAATACAGTCCCTCTATGAAACAGTGGTTCTGACTATAGATCTCCCAACAATACAGTCCCTCTATGAAACAGTGGTTCTGACTATAGATCTCCCAACAATACAGTCCCTGTATGAAACAGTGGTTCTGACTATAGATCTCCCAACAATACAGTCCCTCTATGAAACAGTGGTTCTGACTATAGATCTCCCAACAATACAGTCCCTCTATGAAACAGTGGTTCTGACTATAGATCTCCCAACAATACAGTCCCTCATGAAACAGTGGTTCTGACTATAGATCTCCCAACAATACAGTCCCTATGAAACAGTGGTTCTGACTATAGATCTCCCCAACAATACAGTCCTCTATGAAACAGTGGTTCTGACTATAGATCTCCCAACAATACAGTCCCTGTATGAAACAGTGGTTCTGACTATAGATCTCCCAACAATACAGTCCCTCTATGAAACAGTGGTTCTGACTATAGATAACAATACAGTCCCTGTATGAAACAGTCTGACTATAGATCTCCCAACAATACAGTCCCTCTATGAAACAGTGGTTCTGACTATAGATCTCCCAACAATACAGTCCTCTATGACACAGTGGTTCTGAATAGATCTCCCAACAATACAGTGGTTCTGACTATAGATCTCCCAACAATAAAGTCCCTCTATGAAACAGTGGTTCTGACTATAGATCTCCCAACAATACAGTCCCTCTATGAAACTGTGGTTCTGACTATAGATCTCCCAACAATACAGTCCCTCTATGAAACAGTGGTTCTGACTATAGATCTCCCAACAATACAGTCCCTCTATGAAACAGTGGTTCTGACTGTAAATCTCCCAACAATACAGTCCCTCTATGAAACAGTGGCTCTGACTATAGATCTCCCAACAATACAGTCCCTGTATGACACAGTGGTTCTGACTATAGATCTCCCAACAATACAGTCCCTCTATGAAACAGTGGTTCTGACTATAAATCTGCCAACAATACAGTCCCTCTATGAAACAGTGGTTCTGACTATAGATCTCCCAACAATACAGTCCCTGTGTGAAACAGTGGTTCTGACTATAGATCTCCCAACAATACAGTCCCTCTATGAAACAGTGGTTCTGACTATAGATCTCCCAACAATACAGTCCCTGTATGAAACAGTGGTTCTGACTATAGATCTCCCAACAATACAGTCCCTCTATGAAACAGTGGTTCTGACTATAGATCTCCCAACAATACAGTCCCTCTATGAAACAGTGGTTCTGACTATAGATCTCCCAACAATACAGTCCCTCTATGAAACAGTGGTTCTGACCATAGATCTCCCAACAATACAGTCCTCTATGAAACAGTGGTTCTGACTATAGATCTCCCAACAATACAGTCCCTCTATGAAACAGTGGTTCTGACTATAGATCTCCCAACAATACAGTCCCTCTATGAAACAGTGGTTCTGACTATAGATCTCCCAACAATACAGTCCCTCTATGAAACAGTGGTTCTGACTATAGATCTCCCAACAATACAGTCCCTCTATGAAACAGTGGTTCTGACTATAGATCTCCCAACAATACAGTCCCTCTATGAAACAGTGGTTCTGACTATAGATCTCCCAACAATACAGTCCCTCTATGAAACTCCCAGTGGTTCTGACTATAGATCTCCCAACAATACAGTCCCTCTATGAAACAGTGGTTCTGACTATAGATCTCCCAACAATACAGTCCCTTCTATGAAACAGTGGTTCTGACTATAGATCTCCCAACAATACAGTCCCTCAATGGTGAAACAGTGGTTTCAATTATAGATCTCCCAACAATACAGTCCTCTATGAAACAGTGGTTCTGACTCATAGATCTCCCAACAACACAACCCTGCATGAACTGGTTTCTCTGTCACCACACTGACACAAACAAGATATTCATTGTTGTGGAGAAAAAATGAAAGATGAACTTACATCAGCACCATTGAAGCTCCCTCCTGTGCTATTTACAGCATCTCTGCCACATATCTGTCTCTCTCTCTCTCTCTCTCTCTCTCTCTCTCTGTCTCTCTCTCTATCCCCTCCGTCAAACAGACTTATTTCAACATATTTCAAGGCCTTCTTTCCCCGGGAGATCGGGTTTTCACTTTGTCCGAAGTGTGCTGATGTGGTGTCCATCATACAAAGATAAAAATCGTATTCCTCTTCCACGGCGAAAAGATTGAAAACGGCGTGGAATCCTGTTCATTTGTTCCGCTACGGCGACCCAGGTACAGTTGGCACTGCTGGGGATATCCGTATCGGAAACCTGGGCTTTCTATGGTACGTTCTGTCCTTTTAACGTCCCTCCACACGTATTTATGTGCCCTGGACAGACAAGAAAACACAAAACCATGAGATCAGACACTTGTTTTTGACACTCAGAACATCGCTTCTTCAACACTCCACACGTACAGGAAACATATTTCTTCAACACTCCACACGTACAGGAAACACATTTCTTCAACACTCCACACGTACAGGAAACACATTTCTTCAACACTCCACACGTACAGGAAACACATTTCTTCAACATTCCACACGTACAGGAAACACATTTCTTCGACACTCCACGTACAGGAAACACATCTCTTTCGACACTCCACACGTACAGAAACACATTTCTTCACACTGCACACGTACAGGAAACACATTTCTTCAACACTCCACACGTACAGGAAACACATTTTCAACACTCCACACGTACAGGAAACACATTTCTTCAACACCCACACGTACAGGAAACACATCTCTTCAACACTCCACAATTTACAGGAAACACATTTCTTCAACACTCCACACGTACAGGAAACACATTTCTTCAACACTCCACACGTACAGGAAACACATTTCTTCAACACTCAACACTCAACAACTTTATCCAATACACTTTCATCCAATACACTTTCATCCAATACACTGTAGCATTTCCCCAATCCACTTCACAGTAACACTGATGTTTTAAGACAAACAACAAGTCTGGTAAATTGGTACCTCCAGCTGGTCTGTACCTTCCCCACCCTACCCACTACCCACTACCCACTACCCACTGTCCTGGTCTGTACCTTCCCCACCCTACCCACTACCCACTACCCACTGTCCTGGTCTGTACCTTCCCCAGCCTACCCACTACCCACTCTCCTGGTCTGTACCTTCCCCAGCCTACCCACTACCCCACTCTCCTGGTCGGTACCTTCCCCACCCTACCCACTACCCACTACCCCACTCTACTGGTCGGTACCTTCCCCACCCTACCCACTACCCACTACCCCACTCTCCTGGTCTGTACCTTCCCTGCCTACCCACTACCCACTCTCCTGGTCTGTACCTTCCCCAGCCTACCCACTACCCCACTCTCCTGGTCGGTACCTTCCCCACCCTACCCACTACCCACTACCCCACTCTCCTGGTCTGTACCTTCCCCTGCCTACCCACTACCCACTCTCCTGGTCTGTACCTTCCCCAGCCTACCCACTACCCCACTCTCCTGGTCGGTACCTTCCCCACCCTACCCACTACCCACTACCCCACTCTCCTGGTCGGTACCTTCCCCACCCTACCCACTACCCACTCTCCTGGTCTGTATCTTCCCACCCTACCCACTACCCACTACCCACTCTACTGGTCTGTACCTTCCCCACCCTACACACTACCCACTCTCCTGGTCTGTACCTTCCCCAGCCTACCCACTACCCACTCTCCTGGTCTGTACCTTCCCCACCCTACCCACTACCCACTCTCCTGGTCTGTACCTTCCCCACCCTACCCACTACCCACTCTCCTGGTCTGTACCTTCCCCACCCTACCCACTACCCACTCTCCTGGTGTGTACCTTCCCCACCCTACCCACTACCCACTCTCCTGGTCTGTACCTTCCCCACCTTACCCACTACCCACTACCCACTCTCCTGGTCTGTACCTTCCCCAGCCTACCCACTACCCACTCTCCTGGTCTGTACCTTCCCCACCCTACCCACTACCCACTCTCCTTGTCTGTACCTTCCCCATCCTACCCTCTACCCACTACCCACTCTCCTGGTCTGTACCTTCCCCAGACTACCCACTACCCACTCTCCTGGTCTGTACCTTCCCCAGCCTACCCACTACCCACTCTCCTGGTCTGTACCTTCCCCACCCTACCCACTACCCACTCTCCTGGTCTGTACCTACCCCACCCTACCCACTCTCCTGGTCTGTACCTTCCCCACCCTACCCTCTACCCACTCTCCTGGACTGTACCTTCCCCATCCTACCCACTACCCACTCTCCTGGTCGGTACCTTCCCCACCCTACCCACTACCCACTCTCCTGGTCTGTACCTTCCCCACCCTACCCACTACACACTCTCCTGGTCTGTACCTTCCCCACCCTACCCTCTACCCACTCTCCTGGACTGTACCTTCCCCTGTCTACCCACTACCCACTCTCCTGGTCTGTACCTTCCCCATCCTACCCACTACCCACTCTCCTGGTCGGTATCTTCCCACCCTACCCACTACCCACTACCCACTCTACTGGTCTGTACCTTCCCCACCCTACACACTACCCACTCTCCTGGTCTGTACCTTCCCCAGCCTACCCACTACCCACTCTCCTGGTCTGTACCTTCCCCACCCTACCCACTACCCACTCTCCTGGTCTGTACCTTCCCCACCCTACCCACTACCCACTCTCCTGGTCTGTACCTTCCCCACCCTACCCACTACCCACTCTCCTGGTGTGTACCTTCCCCACCCTACCCACTACCCACTCTCCTGGTCTGTACCTTCCCCACCTTACCCACTACCCACTACCCACTCTCCTGGTCTGTACCTTCCCCAGCCTACCCACTACCCACTCTCCTGGTCTGTACCTTCCCCACCCTACCCACTACCCACTCTCCTTGTCTGTACCTTCCCCATCCTACCCTCTACCCACTACCCACTCTCCTGGTCTGTACCTTCCCCAGACTACCCACTACCCACTCTCCTGGTCTGTACCTTCCCCAGCCTACCCACTACCCACTCTCCTGGTCTGTACCTTCCCCACCCTACCCACTACCCACTCTCCTGGTCTGTACCTACCCCACCCTACCCACTCTCCTGGTCTGTACCTTCCCCACTCTACCCTCTACCCACTCTCCTGGACTGTACCTTCCCCATCCTACCCACTACCCACTCTCCTGGTCGGTACCTTCCCCACCCTACCCACTACCCACTCTCCTGGTCTGTACCTTCCCCACCCTACCCACTACACACTCTCCTGGTCTGTACCTTCCCCACCCTACCCTCTACCCACTCTCCTGGACTGTACCTTCCCCTGTCTACCCACTACCCACTCTCCTGGTCTGTACCTTCCCCATCCTACCCACTACCCACTCTCCTGGTCGGTACCTTCCCCACCCTACCCACTACCCACTCTCCTGGTCTGTACCTTCCCCACCCTACCCACTACCCACTCTCCTGGTCTGTACCTTCCCCAGCCTACCCACTACCCACTCTCCTGGTCTGTACCCCCCTACCCCCTACCCACTCATCTGGTCTGTACCTTCCCCACCCTACCCACTACCCACTCTCCTGGTCTGTACCTTCCCCAGCCTACCCACTACCCACTCTCCTGGTCTGTACCTTCCCCACCCTACAAAACTACCCACTCTCCTGGTCTGTACCTTCCCCCCACTACCCACTCTCCTGGTCTGTACCTTCCCCAGCCTACCCACTACCCACTCTCCTGGTCTGTACCTTCCCCATCCTACCCACTACCCACTCTCCTGGTCTGTACCTTCCCCAGCCAACCCACTACCCACTCTCCTGGTCTGTACCTACCCCACCCTACCCATTCTCCTGGTCTATACCTTCCCCACCCTACCCTCTACCCACTCTCCTGGACTGTACCTTCCCCATCCTACCCACTACCCACTCTCCTGGTCGGTACCTTCCCCACCCTACCCACTACCCACTCTCCTGGTCTGTACCTTCCCCACCCTACCCACTACACACTCTCCTGGTCTGTACCTTCCCCACCCTACCCTCTACCCACTCTCCTGGACTGTACCTTCCCCAGCCTACCCACTACCCACTCTCCTGGTCTGTACCTTCCCCACCCTACAAAACTACCCACTCTCCTGGTCTGTACCTTCCCCCCACTACCCACTCTCCTGGTCTGTACCTTCCCCAGCCTACCCACTACCCACTACCCACTCTCCTGGTCTGTACCATCCCCATCCCCAGCCTAACCACTACCCACTCTCCTGGTCTGTACCTTCCCCAGCCTACCCACTACCCACTACCCACTCTCCTGGTCTGTACCTTCCCCCCACTACCCACTCTCCTGGTCTGTACCTTCCCCACCCTACCCACTACCCACTCTCCTGGTCTGTACCTTCCCCCCACTACCCACTACCCACTCTCCTGGTCTGTACCTTCCCCATCCTACCCTCTACCCACTACCCACTCTCCTGGTCTGTACCTTCCCCATCCTACCCACGACCCACTACCCACTACCCACTCTCCTGGTCTGTACCTTCCCCCCACTACCCACTCTCCTGGTCTGTACCTTCCCCCCACTACCCACTACCCACTCTCCTGGTCTGTACCTTCCCCATCCTACCCTCTACCCACTACCCACTCTCCTGGTCTGTACCTTCCCCAGCCTACCCACTACCCACTACCCACTCTCCTGGTCTGTACCTCCCCCCCCCTACCCACTACCCACTCTCCTGGTCTGTACCTTCCCCATCCTACCGACTACCCACTCTCCTGGTCGGTACCTTCCCCACCCTACCCACTACCCACTACCCACTACACACTCTGGGAATTCCTAATACATGCACCAGTCTTCCCTCTTCTCTCCTACTCTCTGCAGGCAGGCTGGCAAAACATCACTACCTTGACAGGATGGGTCAGACACTGGTTAGACTACACTGGTCAGACTACACTGGTCAGACTACACTGGTTAGACTACACTGGTCAGACTACACAGATTAGACTACACTGGTCAGACTACACTGGTTAGACTACACTGGTCAGACTACACTGGTCAGACCACACTGGTCAGACCACAGTGGTCAGACTACACTGGTCAGACTACACTGGTCAGACTACACTGGTCAGACCACAGTGGTCAGACTACACAGATTAGACTACACTGGTTAGACTACACTGGTCAGACTACACTGGTCAGACTACACAGATTAGACTACACTGGTTAGACTACACTGGTCAGACCACACTGGTCAGACTACACTGGTCAGACTACACTGGTTAGACTACACTGGTCAGACTACACTGGTCAGACTACACTGGTCAGACCACACTGGTCAGACTACACTGGTCAGACTACACTGGTCAGACTACACTGGTCAGACACTGGTCAGACTACACTGGTCAGACTACACTGGTCAGACTACACTGGTCAGACTACACTAGTCAGACACTGGTCAGACTACACTGGTCAGACTACACTGGTCAGACTACACTGGTTAGACTACACTGGTCAGACACTGGTCAGACTACACTGGTCAGACACTGGTCAGACTACACTGGTCAGACTACACTGGTCAGACTACACTGGTCAGACTACACAGATTAGACTACACTGGTCAGACTACACTGGTCAGACTACACTGGTCAGACCACACTGGTCAGACTACACTGGTTAGACTACACTGGTCAGACTACACTGGTCAGACTACACTGGTCAGACCACAGTGGTCAGACTACACTGGTCAGACTACACTGGTCAGACTACACTGGTCAGACCACAGTGGTCAGACTACACAGATTAGACTACACTGGTTAGACTACACTGGTCAGACTACACTGGTCAGACTACACAGATTAGACTACACTGGTTAGACTACACTGGTCAGACCACACTGGTCAGACTACACTGGTCAGACTACACTGGTTAGACTACACTGGTCAGACTACACTGGTCAGACCACACTGGTCAGACTACACTTGTCAGACACTGGTCAGACTACACTGGTCAGACTACACTGGTCAGACTACACTGGTCAGACTACACTAGTCAGACACTGGTCAGACTACACTGGTCAGACTACACTGGTCAGACTACACTGGTTAGACTACACTGGTCAGACACTGGTCAGACTACACTGGTCAGACACTGGTCAGACTACACTGGTCAGACTACACTGGTCAGACTACACTGGTTAGACTACACTGGTTAGACTACACTGGTCAGACTACACTGGTCAGACTACACTGGTCAGACCACACTGGTCAGACTACACTGGTCAGACTACACTGGTTAGACTACACTGGTCAGACTACACTGGTCAGACTACACTGGTCAGACCACAGTGGTCAGACTACACTGGTCAGACTACACTGGTCAGACTACACTGGTCAGACCACAGTGGTCAGACTACACAGATTAGACTACACTGGTTAGACTACACTGGTCAGACTACACTGGTCAGACTACACAGATTAGACTACACTGGTTAGACTACACTGGTCAGACTACACTGGTCAGACTACACTGGTCAGACTACACTGGTTAGACTACACTGGTCAGACTACACTGGTCAGACTACACTGGTCAGACTACACTGGTCAGACTACACTGGTCAGACTACACTGGTCAGACTACACTGGTCAGACTACACTGGTCAGACTACACTGGTCAGACTACACTGGTCAGACCACAGTGGTCAGACTACACTGGTCAGACTACACTGGTCAGACTACACTGGTCAGACTACACTGGTTAGACTACACTGGTTAGACTACACTGGTTAGACTACACTGGTCAGACTACACTGGTCAGACTACACTGGTCAGACTACACTGGTCAGACTACACTGGTCAGACTACACTGGTTAGACTACACTGGTCAGACTACACTGGTCAGACTACACTGGTCAGACTACACTGGTCAGACTACACTGGTCAGACTACACTGGTCAGACTACACTGGTTAGACTACACTGGTCAGACTACACTGGTTAGACTACACTGGTCAGACTACACTGGTCAGACTACACAGATTAGACTACACTGGTCAGACTACACTGGTTAGACTACACTGGTCAGACTACACTGGTTAGACTACACTGGTCAGACTACACTGGTTAGACTACACTGGTCAGACTACACTGGTCAGACTACACTGGTCAGACTACACTGGTCAGACTACACTGGTCAGACTACACTGGTCAGACTACAAATACTTTGATTATTTGGTATAGGCTTTGTGGTGGAAAAATGTAATTTCCATTAATTAGGAAATGTTCAATGCACAAACACACGCAGTCACATACACACAAAAACACACACATTTCACACACACACACACACACACACACACACACACACACACACACACACACACACACATACAGTACACACAACACACACACACACACACACACACACACACACACACACACACACACACACACACACATAGAGTGACACACACACACTACACACTTTGCCTATGACAAGGACAAGCCAAAGCTTAGCTGTTTTATTGAAAGGCAACTCTGCAAATTGTCTATTAATAAAAATCCAAGTGTAATTATGATGGTTTATCCCCCTTCACTGCTTCTCCCCTACAGGAGTAATTACCGTCCATCTTAATTAACAGGTCAATTATGTTTAGGTTTCCATTGTGTTGACCAGAAGACAGATTCTACTGTCTTTTCCCTTGAGATTCCAGTCTGGTTGGGTACCAACTGGCACCCTGTTCCCTCTACTGTGCATTTGGAAAAGCATTCAGACCCCCTTCCCCTTTTTACACATTTTGTTAGGTTACAGCCTTATTCTAAAATGGATTGCATTTTTTTTGCCTCATCAATCTAGACACAATACCCCATAATGACATCACAATACCCCATAATGACATCGCAATACCCCATAATGACATCACAATACCCCATAATGACATCACAATACCCCATAATGACATCGCAATACCCCATAATGACATCACAATACCCCATAATGGCATCACAATACCCCATAATGACATCACAATACCCATAATGACATCACAATACCCCATAATGACATCACAATGCCCCATAATGACAAAGCGAAAACTGTTTTTTTAATACATTTTTGCAAATGCATTGATAAAAACCTTAAATACCTTATTTACATAATTTTTTCAGACCCTGTGCTATCAGACTTGAAATTGCATCATGCTCTCTCTGTTGACCAGGGTCTATAGGGTACTAGACTACTGTTGACCAGGGTCTATAGGGTAGTAGACTACTGTTGACCAGGGCCCATGGGGTAGTAGACTACTGTTGACCAGGGTCTATAGGGTAATAGACTACTGTTGACCAGGGTCTAA
>NC_088409.1:2563537-2576338 GCF_034236695.1 Oncorhynchus nerka | reverse complement strand
ACACTATGAGATCTCTGCTACAATGACACCTCCTAACAGGCTTGGTAATAGAAGTGTCTCATCAGACACTATGAGTTCTCTGCTACAATAACACCTCATAGCAGGGCTTGGTAATAGAAGTGTCTCATCAGACACTATGAGATCTCTGCCACAATAACACCTCATAGCAGGGCTTGGTAACAGAAGTGTCTCATCAGACACTATGAGATCTCTGCTACAATAACACCTCATAGCAGGGCTTGGTAATAGAAGTGTCTCATCAGACACTATGAGTTTTCTGCCACAATAACACCTCATAGCAGGGCTTGGTAATAGAAGTGTCTCATCAGACACTATGAGTTCTCTGCTACAATAACACCTCATCAGGGCTTGGTAATAGCAGAGGCTTGGTAATAGAAGTGTCTCATCAGACACTATGAGATCTCTGCCACAATAACACCTCATAGCAGGGCTTGGTAATAGAAGTGTCTCATCAGACACTATGAGATCTCTGCTACAATGACACCTCATAGCAGGGCTTGGTAATAGAAGTATCTCATCAGACACTATGAGATCTCTGCCACAATAACACCTCATAGCAGGGCTTGGTAATAGAAGTGTCTCATCAGACACTATGAGATCTCTGCTACAATGACACCTCATAGCAGGCTTGGTAATAGAAGTATCTCATCAGACACTATGAGATCTCTGCCACAATAACACCTCATAGCAGGGCTTGGTAATAGAAGTGTCTGATCAGACACTATGAGATCTCTGCTACAATGACACCTCATAGCAGGCTTGGTAATAGAAGTGTCTCATCAGACACTATGAGTTCTCTGCTACAATAACACCTCATAGCAGGCTTGGTAATAGAAGTGTCTAATCAGATTTCACCGGTCCTGACTAGAAATCTAGACTATAATTATTATTATTTTACCTTTATTTAACGAGGCAAGTCAGTTAAGAATAAATTATTATTTACAGTGACGGCCTAGGATCAGTGGATTAACTGCCTTGTTCAGGGGCAGAACGACAGATTTTTTACCTTGTCAGCTCGGGGAGTCGATCTAGCAACCTTTCAGTTACTAGTTCAACACTCTAACCACTAGACTACCCTGCCACCCCTCCACTCTAACCACTAGGCTACCCTGCCGCCCCTACACTCTAACCACTAGGCTACCCTGCCGCCCCCCACTCTAACCACTAGGCTACCCTGCCGCCCCTCCACTCTAACCACTAGGCTACCCTGCCGCCCCTCCACTCTAAACATTAGGCTACCCTGCCGCCCCTACACTCTAACCACTAGGCTACCTGCCACCGTACCTTCATGTGGTTCTGACCAGAAATCTCCCAACAACACAGTCCCTCTATGAAACAGTGGTTCTGACTATAGATCTCCCAACAATACAGTCCCTCTATGAAACAGTGGATCTGACTATAGATCTCCCAACAATACAGTCCCTCTATGAAACAGTGGATCTGACTATAGATCTCCCAACAATACAGTCCCTCTATGAAACAGTGGTTCTGACTATAGATCTCCCAACAATACAGTCCCTCTATGAAACAGTGGTTCTGACTATAGATCTCCCAACAATACAGTCCCTCTATGAAACAGTGGTTCTGACTATAGATCTCCCAACAATACAGTCCCTCTATGAAACAGTGGTTCTGACTATAGATCTCCCAACAATACAGTCCCTCTATGAAACTGTGGTTCTGACTATAGATCTCCCAACAATACAGTCCCTCTATGAAACAGTGGTTCTGACTATAGATCTCCCAACAATACAGTCCCTCTATGAAACAGTGGTTCTGACTGTAAATCTCCCAACAATACAGTCCCTCTATGAAACAGTGGCTCTGACTATAGATCTCCCAACAATACAGTCCCTGTATGACACAGTGGTTCTGACTATAGATCTCCCAACAATACAGTCCCTCTATGAAACAGTGGTTCTGACTATAGATCTCCCAACAATACAGTCCCTGTATGACACAGTGGTTCTGACTATAGATCTCCCAACAATACAGTCCCTCTATGAAACAGTGGTTCTGACTATAGATCTCCCAACAATACAGTCCCTCTATGAAACAGTGGTTCTGACTATAGATCTCCCAACAATACAGTCCCTCTATGAAACAATGGTTCTGACTATAAATCTCCCAACAATACAGTCCCTCTATGAAACAGTGGTTCTGACTATAGATCTCCCAACAATACAGTCCCTGTATGAAACAGTGGTTCTGACTATAGATCTCCCAACAATACAGTCCCTCTATGAAACAGTGGTTCTGACTATAGATCTCCCAACAATACAGTCCCTCTATGAAACAGTGGTTCTGACTATAGATCTCCCAACAATACAGTCCCTCTATGACACAGTGGTTCTGACTATAGATCTCCCAACAATACAGTCCCTGCATGAAACTGCTCTCTTTCTGTCACCACACTGACACAAACAAGACATTCATTGTTGTGGGGGGAAAAAAATGAAAGATGAACTTTAGCACAGCACCATTGAAGCTCCCTCCTGGTGCTATTTACAGTATCTCTCTCGCTATTATTATCTCTCTCTCTCTCTCTCTCTCTCTCTCTCTCTCTCTCTCTCTGTCTCTCTCTCTCTCTCTCTCTCTCTCTCTCTCTCTGTCTCTCTCTCTCTCTCTGTCTCTCTCTCTCTCTCTCTCTTGTGTTTCTCTCTCTCTCTCTCTCTCTCTCTCCATCTCCATCTCGCCCCCCACCTCCGCTCAAACAGACTTATTTCAACATATTTCAAGGCCTTCTTTCCCCGGGGAGATCGGTTGTTTCTTACCTCGTCCGGAAGTGTGCCGGATGTGGGTGTCCATCATACAAAGATAAAAAATCGTACTCCTCTTCCACGGCGAAAGATTGAAAAACGATGTGAATCCTGTTCATTTGTTCCGCTACGATGACCCAGGTACAGTTGGCACCGTTGGGATATCCGTACGGGAAACCCGGGCTTTCTATGGTACCGTTCTGTCCTTTTAACGTCCCTCCACACGTATTTATGTACCCTGGAAAGACAAGAAAACAAAAAACCATGAGATCAGACACTTGTTTTTGACACTCAGAACATCGTTTCTTCAATACTCCACACGTACAGGAAACACATTTCTTCGACACTCCACACGTACAGGAAACACATTTCTTCAACACTCCACACGTACAGGAAACACATTTCTTCAACACTCCACACGTACAGGAAACACATCTCTTCGACACTCCACACGTACAGGAAACACATTTCTTCAACACTCCACACGTACAGGAAACACATCTCTTCGACACTCCACACGTACAGGAAACACATTTCTTCAACACTCCACACGTACAGGAATCACATCTCTTCAACACTCCACACGTACAGGAAACACATTTTGAACACTCAACAACATTATCCAATACACTTTCATCCAATACACTTTCATCCAATACACTTTCATCCAATACACTGTAGCATTTCCCCCAATCCACTTCACAGTAACACTGATGTTTTGAGACAAACAACAAGTCTGGTAAATTGGTACCTCCAGCTGGTCTGTACCTTCCCCACCCTACCCACTACCCACTGTCCTGGTCTGTACCTTCCTCACCCTACCCACTACCCATTACCCACTGTCCTGGTCTGTACCTTCCCCAGCCTACCCACTACCCACTCTCCTGGTCTGTACCTTCCCCAGCCTACCCACTACCCCACTCTCCTGGTCGGTACCTTCCCCACCCTACCCACTACCCACTACCCACTCTACTGGTCGGTACCTTCCCCACCCTACCCACTACCCCCCACTACCCCACTCTCTGGTCTGTACCTTCCCCTGCCTACCCACTACCCACTCTCCTGGTCTGTACCTTCCCCAGCCTGCCCACTGCCCCACTCTCCTGGTCGGTTACCTTCCCCACCCTACCCACTACCCCACTCTCCTGGTCTGTACCTTCCCTGCCTACCCACTACCCACTCTCCTGGTCTGTACCTTCCCCTGCCTACCCACTACCCCACTCTCCTGGTCGGTGCCTTCCCCACCCCTACCCACTACCCACTACCCCACTCTCCTGGTCGGTACCTTCCCCACCCTACCCACTACCCACCTACCCACTCTCCTGGTCTGTATCTTCCCACCCTACCCACTACCCTACCCACTCTACTGGTCTGTACCTTCCCCACCCTACCCACTACCCACTCTCCTGGTCTGTACCTTCCCCAGCCTACCCACTACCCACTCTCCTGGTCTGTACCTTCCCCACCCCCTACCCACTACCCACTCTCCTGGTCTGTACCTTCCCCACCCTACCCACTACCCACTCTCCTGGTCTGTACCTTCCCCACCCTACCCACTACCCACTCTCCTGGTCTGTACCTTCCCCACCCTACCCACTACCCACTCTCCTGGTCTGTACCTTCCCCACCTTACCCACTACCCACTACCCACTCTCCTGGTCTGTACCTTCCCCAGCCTACCCACTACCCACTCTCCTGGTCTGTACCTTCCCCCCACCCTACCCACTACCCACTCTCCTTGTCTGTACCTTCCCCATCCTACCCTCTGCCCACTACCCACTCTCCTGGTCTGTACCTTCCCCAGACTACCCACTACCCACTCTCCTGGTCTGTACCTTCCCCAGCCTACCCACTACCCACTCTCCCTGGTCTGTACCTTCCCCCCTACCCACTACCCACTCTCCTGGTCTGTTACCTACCCCACCTACCCCACCTCCTACCCTCTACCCACTCTCCTGGACTGTACCTTCCCCATCCTACCCACTACCCACTCTCCTGGTCGGTACCTTCCCCACCCTACCACTACCCACTCTCCTGGTCTGTACCTTCCCCACCCTACCCACTCACACTCTCCTGGTCTGTACCTTCCCCACCCTACCCTCTACCCACTCTCCTGGACTGTACCTTCCCCTGTCTACCCACTACCCACTCTCCTGGTCTGTACCTTCCCCATCCTACCCACTACCCACTCTCTGGTCAGTTGCCTTCCCCACCCACCCACTACCCACTCTCTGGTCTGTACCTTCACCACCCTACCCACTACCCACTCTCCTGGTCTGTGCATTTAGCCTACCCACTACCCACTCTCCTGGTCTGTTCCCCCTACCCCCTACCAACTCATCTGGTCTGTACCTTCCCCACCCTACCCACTACCCACTCTCCTGGTCTGTACCTTCCCCACCCCTACCCACTACCACTCTCCTGGTCTGTACCTTCCCCACCCTACAAAACTACCCACTCTCCTGGTCTGTGCTGCCTTCCCCCCACTACCCACTCTCCTGGTCTGTACCTTCCCCAGCCTACCACTACCCACTCTCCTGGTCTGTACCTTCCCCATCCTACCCTACCCACTCTCCTGGTCTGTACCTTCCCAGCCAACCCACTACCCACTCTCCTGGTCTGTACCTACCCCACCCCTACCCACTCTCCTGGTCTGCTAACCTTCCCCACCCTACCCTCTACCCACTCTCCTGGACTGTACCTTCCCATCCTACCCACTACCCACTCTCCTGGTCAGTACCTTCCCCACCCTACCCACTACCCACTCTCCTGGTCAGGTACCTTCCCACCCTACCCACTACACTCTCCTGGTCTGTACCTTCCCCACCCTACCCTCTACCCACTCTCCTGGACTGTACCTTCCCCAGCCTACCCACTACCCACTCTCCTGGTCCTGTACCTTCCCCACCCTACAAACTACCCACTCTCCCCTGGTCTGTACCTTCCCCCACTACCCACTCTCCTGGTCTGTACCTTCCCCAGCCTACCCACTACCCACTCTCCTGGTCTGTACCATCCCCATCCCCAGCCTAACCACTACCCACTCTCTGGTCTGTACCTTCCCCAGCCTACCCACTACCCCTACCCACTCTCCTGGTCTGTACCTTCCCCCACTACCCACTCTCCTGGTCTGTACCTTCCCCACCCTACCCACTACCCCTCTCCTGGTCTGTACCTTCCCCCACTACCCACTACCCACTCTCCTGGTCTGTACCTTCCCCATCCTACCCTCTACCCACTACCCACTCTCCTGGTCTGTACCTTCCCCAGCCTACCCACTACCCACTACCCACTCTCCTGGTCTGTACCTCCCCCCCCCCACTACCCACTCTCCTGGTCTGTACCTTCCCCATCCTACCCACTACCCACTCTCCTGGTCGGTACCTTCCCCACCCTACCCACTACCAACTACCCACTCTCCTGGTCTGTACCTTCCCCATCCTACCCACTACCCACTCAGGGTATTCCTAATACATGCACCAGTCTTCCCTCTTCTCCCCTACTCTCTGCAGGCAGGCTGGCAAAACATCACTACCTTGACAGGATGGGTCAGACACTGGTCAGACACTGGTCAGACACTGGTTAGACTACACTGGTCAGACTACACTGGTCAGACTACACTGGTCAGACTACACAGATTAGACTACACTGGTCAGACTACACTGGTTAGACTACACTGGTTAGACTACACTGGTTAGACACTGGTCAGACTACACTGGTTAGACACTGGTCAGACTACACTGGTTAGACACTGGTCAGACTACACTGGTCAGACTACACTGGTTAGACTACACTGGTCAGACACTGGTCAGACTACACTGGTTAGACACTGGTCAGACTACACTGGTCAGACTACACTGGTTAGACTACACTGGTCAGACTACACTGGTCAGACTACACTGGTTAGACACTGGTTAGACTACACTGGTCAGACTACACTGGTCAGACTACACTGGTCAGACTACACTGGTTAGACACTGGTCAGACTACACTGGTCAGACTACACTGGTTAGACTACACTGGTTAGACACTGGTCAGACTACACTGGTCAGACTACACTGGTTAGACTACACTGGTCAGACTACACTGGTTAGACTACACTGGTTAGACTACACTGGTCAGACTACACTGGTCAGACTACACTGGTCAGACTACACTGGTTAGACTACACTGGTCAGACTACACTGGTCAGACTACACTGGTTAGACTACACTGGTCAAGACTACACTGGTCAGACTACACCTGGTTTAGACTACACCCGGTCAGACTACACTGGTCAGACTACACTGGTCAGACTACACTGGTTAGACTACACTGGTCAGACTACACTGGTCAGACCACAGTGGTCAGACTACACTGGTCAGACTACACTGGTCAGACTACACTGGTTAGACTACACTGGTCAGACTACACTGGTCAGACTACACTGGTTAGACTACACTGGTCAGACTACACTGGTCAGACTACACTGGTTAGACTACACTGGTCAGACTACACTGGTCAGACTACACTGGTCAGACTACACTGGTTAGACTACACTGGTCAGACTACACTGGTCAGACTACACTGGTCAGACTACACTGGTTAAACTACACTGGTCAGACACTGGTTAGACTACACTGGTCAGACTACACTGGTCAGACTACACTGGTCAGACTACACTGGCCAGACTACACTGGTTAGACACTGGTCAGACTACACTGGTCAGACACTGGTTAGACTACACTGATCAGACTACACTGGTTAGACTACACTGGTCAGACTACACTGGTCAGACTACACTGGTCAGACTACACTGGTTAGACTACACTGGTCAGACTACACTGGTCAGACTACACTGGTTAGACTACACTGGTCAGACTACACTGGTCAGACTACACTGGTCAGACTACACTGGTCAGACTACACTGGTTAGACTACACTGGTCAGTCTACACTGGTCAGACTACACTGGTTAGACTACACTGGTCAGACTACTGGTCAGACTACACTGGTCGAACTACACTGGTCAGACTACACTGGTCAGACTACACTGGTCAGACTACACTGGATTTAGACTACACTGGTCCAGACTACACTGGTCAGACCACAGTGGTCAGACTACACTGGTCAGACTACACTGGTCAGACTACACTGGTTAGACTACACTGGTCAGACTACACTGGTCAGACTACACTGGTTAGACTACACTGGTCAGACTACACTGGTCAGACTACACTGGTCAGACTACACTGGTCAGACTACACTGGTCAGACTACACTGGTCAGACTACACTGGTTAGACTACACTGGTCAGACTACACTGGTCAGACTACACTGGTCAGACTACACTGGTTAAACTACACTGGTCAGACACTGGTTAGACTACACTGGTCAGACTACACTGGTCAGACTACACTGGTCAGACTACACTGGCCAGACTACACTGGTTAGACACTGGTCAGACTACACTGGTCAGACACTGGTTAGACTACACTGATCAGACTACACTGGTTAGACTACACTGGTCAGACTACACTGGTCAGACTACACTGGTCAGACTACACTGGTTAGACTACACTGGTCAGACTACACTGGTCAGACTACACTGGTTAGACAACACTGGTCAGACTGCACTGGTCAGACTACACTGGTCAGACCACACTGGTCAGACTACACTGGTCAGACTACACTGGTCAGACTACACTGGTTAGACTACACTGGTCAGACTACACTGGTCAGACTACACTGGCCAGACCACACTGGTTAGACTACACTGGTCAGACTACACTGGTCAGACTACACTGGTCAGACTACACTGGTCAGACTACACAGATTAGACTACACTGGTCCAGACTACACTGGTTTAGACCACTGGTCAGACTACACTGGTCAGACTACCTGGTCAGACTACACTGGTCAGACTACACTGGTTAGACTACACTGGTTAGACTGCACTGGTCAGACTACACTGGTTAGACTACACTGGTCAGACTACACTGGTCAGACTACACTGGTTAGACTACACTGGTCAGACTTCACACTGGTCAGACTACACTGGTCAGACTACACTGGTCAGACCACAGTGGTCAGACTACACTGGTCAGACTACACTGGTCAGACTACACTGGTTAGACTACACTGATCAGACTACACTGGTTAGACTACACTGGTCAGACTACACTGGTCAGACTACACTGGTTAAGACTACACTGGTCAGACTACACTGGTTAGACTACACTGGTCAGACTTCACTGGTCAGACTACACTGGTCACTGGTCAGACTACAAATACTTTGATTATTTGGTATAGGCTTTGTGGTGGAAAAATGTCATTTCCATTAATTAGGAAATGTTCAATGCACAAACACACGCAGTCACATACACACAAAAACACACATTTCACACACACACACACACACACACACACACACACACACACACACACACATACAGTACACACACACACACACACACACACACAACACACACACACACACACACACACACACACACACACACATAGAGTGACACACACACACTACACACTTTGCCTATGACAAGGACAAGCCAAAGCTTAGCTGTTTTATTGAAAGGCAACTCTGCAAATTGTCTATTAATAAAAATCCAAGTGTAATTATGATGGTTTATCCCCCTTCACTGCTTCTCCCCTACAGGAGTAATTACCGTCCATCTTAATTAACAGGTCAATTATGTTTAGGTTTCCATTGTGTTGACCAGAAGACAGATTCTACTGTCTTTTCCCTTGAGATTCCAGTCTGGTTGGGTACCAACTGGCACCCTGTTTCCTCTACTGTGCATTTGGAAAAGCATTCAGACCCCCTTCCCCTTTTTACACATTTTGTTAGGTTACAGCCTTATTCTAAAATGGATTGCATTTTTTTTGCCTCATCAATCTAGACACAATACCCCATAATGACATCACAATACCCCATAATGACATCGCAATACCCCATAATGACATCGCAATACGCCATAATGGCATCACAATACCCCATAATGACATCACAATACCCCATAATGACATCGCAATACCCCATAATGACATCACAATACCCCATAATGACATCGCAATACGCCATAATGGCATCACAATACCCCATAATGACATCACAATACCCCATAATGACATCACAATGCCCCATAATGACATCACAATGCCCCATAATGACAAAGCGAAAACTGTTTTTTTAATACATTTTTGCAAATGCATTGATAAAAACCTTAAATACCTTATTTACATAATTTTTTCAGACCCTGTGCTATCAGACTTGAAATTGAGCTCAGGAGCATCCTGTTTCCATTGATCATCCTTGAGATGTTTCTACAACTTGATTGGAGTCCACCTGTGGTAAATTCAATTGATTGGACATGATTTGGAAAGGCACACATCTGTCTATATAAAGGTCCCACAGTTGACAGTGCAGGTCAAAGCAAAAACCAAGTCATGAGGTTGAAGGAATTGTCCATATAGCTCCGAGAGAGGATTGTGTTGGGGAACAGATCTGGGGGAAGGGTAACAAAACAAATTCTGCTGCGTTGAAGGTCCCCAAGAACACAGTGGCCTCCATCATTCTGTAGCATTGAAGGTCCCCAAGAACACAGTGGCCTCCATCATTCTGTAGCATTGAAGGTCCCCAAGAACACAGTGGCCTCCATCATTCTGCAGCATTGAAGGTCCCCAAGAACACAGTGGCCTCCATCATTCTGTAGCATTGAAGGTCCCCAAGAACACAGTGGCCTCCATTCTTAAATGGAAGAAGTTTGGAACCACCAAGATTCTTCCTAGAGCTGGCTGCCATGCAAAACTGAGCAATCGGGGGAAAGGGCCTTGGTCAGGGAGGTGACCAAGAACCCGATGGTCACTCTGGCAGAACTCCCTAGTTCCTCTGTGGAGATGGGAGAGACTTCCAGAAGGACAACCATCTCTGCAGCACTCCACCAATCAGGCCTTTATGGTAGAGTGGCCAGACAGAAGCTACTCTTCAGTAAAAGGCACATGACAGCCCACTTGGAGTTTGACAAAAGGCACCTAAAGGACTCTCACACCATGAGAAAAAAGATTCTCTGGTCTGATGAAACCAAGATGTAACTCTTTGGCCTGAATGCCAAGTGTGACATCTGGAGGAAACCTAGCAGCATCCCTACATGGTGGTGGCAGCTTCATGCTGTGGGGATGTTTTTCAGCGGCAGGAACGGGGAGCCTAGTCAGGATCGAGGGACAGATGAAAGGAGCAAAGTACAGAGAGATCCTTGATGAAAACCTGCTCCAGAGCGCTCAGGACCTCAGACAGAGCCGAAGGGTCACCAACAGGACAACGACCTTAAGTACACAGCCAAGACAAAGCAGAATTGGCTTTGGGACAAGTCTCTGAATGTCCTTGAGTGGCCCAGCCAGGGCCCTGACATTAACTCGATCGAAAATAGCTATGCAGCGACGCTCCCCATCCAACCTGACAGAGCTTGAGAGGATCTGCAAAGAAGAATGGGAGAAACTCCCCAAATACAGGTGTGCCAAGCTTGTACCATCATACCCAAGAAGAATGGAGGCAGTAATTGCTGCCAAAGGTGCTTCAACAAAGTCCTGAGTAAAGAGTCTGAATACTTATGTAATTGTGATATCATTTATTTATTTTTTATAAATTTGCAAAATGTTCTAATAACCAGTTTTCTCTTTGTCATTTTAGGGGTTATTATGTGTAGACTGATGAGGGGGAAAAACAATATAATCCATTTTAGAATAAGGCTGTAACCTAACTAAATGACCAGGGTCTATAGGGTAGTAGACTACTGTTGACCAGGGGCTATAGGGTAGTAGACTACTGTTGACCAGGGTCTATAGGGTAGTAGACTACTGTTGACCAGGGTCTATAGGGTAGTAGACTACTGTTGACCAGGGTCTATAGGGTAGTAGACTACTGTTGACCAGGGTCTATAGGGTAGTAGACTACTGTTGACCAGGGTCTATAGGGTAGTAGACTACTGTTGACCAGGGTCTATAGGGTAGTAGACTACTGTTGACCAGGGTCTATAGGGTAGAGACTACTGTTGACCAGGGTCTATAGGGTAGTAGACTACTGTTGACCAGGGTCTATAGGGTAGTAGACTACTGTTGACCAGGGTCTATAGGGTAGTAGACTACTGTTGACCAGGGTCTATAGGGTAGTAGACTACTGTTGACCAGGGTCTATAGGGTAGTAGACTACTGTTGACCAGGGTCTATAGGGTAGTAGACTACTGTTGACCAGGGTAGTAGACTACTGTTGACCAGGGTCTATAGGGTAGTAGACTACTGTTAAACAGGGTCTATAGGGTAGTAGACTACTGTTGACCAGGGTCTATAGGCTAGTAGACGACTGCTGTTCAGGGTCTATAGGGTAGTAGACTACTGTTGACCAGGTCTATAGGGTAGTAGACTACTATTGACCAGGTCTATAGGGGTAGTAGACTACTGTTGACCAGGTCTATAGGGCAGTAGACTACTGTTGACCAGGGTCTATAGGGTAGACTACTGTAGACTACTGTTGACCAGGGTAGTAGACTACTGTTGACCAGGGTAGTAGACTACTGTTGACCAGGGTCTATAGGGTAGTAGACTACTGTTGACCAGGGTCTATAGGGTAGTAGACTACTGTTGACCAGGGTCTATATGGTAGTAGACTACTGTTGACCAGGGTAGTAGACTACTGTTGACCAGGGCCTATAGGGTAGTAGATTACTGTTGACCAGGGTAGTAGACTACTGTTGACCAGGGTCTATAGGATAGTAGACTACTGTTGACCAGGGCCTATAGGGTAGTAGACTACTGTTGACCAGGGTAGTAGACTACTGTTGACCAGGGTCTATAGGGTAGTAGACTACTGTTGACCAGGGTCTATAGGGTAGTAGACTACTGTTGACCAGGGCCCATAGGTTAGTAGACTACTGTTGACCAGGGTCTATAGGTAATAGACCAGGGCCCACTACCAGGAGCCCATGGGGTAGTAGACTACTGTTGAGGGCTACTGTTGACCAGGGCCCACTA